>NW_019103565.1:15668-175879 GCF_001856785.1 Myzus persicae | reverse complement strand
CACACACACACACACACACACACACACACACACACACACACACACCCGCACACCCGCACTCACACACTCACACACTCGCGATATTATTATATTGTACTGCACACGTGTGCGCGTGTGTATTATCCCTCTAAATAAATTAGCCGACGCGATCAATGAGCAAACAATCTGCGTACGCGGTCATGATTCTTCGGTGCGACGGATATCGACGCATGTATCGGGTGCGCAGCCGATTTATTTGTATTTTATGTGCATGTAACCGTACTGTGTGTGTAACGTACCTCCGAGAGTCCGATAGTACCTACACATTCACCGCATTCGGTTCATGCTGTTAGACTCCTACCTCATAATGTGCATTGCGATATTGTTATTATCGTTATTGTTATGTTTTTTATGCGATCGGGTTTTTACGACGACCCGTCGGCAGGATCGAGTGCTAGGAGAGCCGACGAACGACGGTCGAGATAGGTACCTACTACCTACGACCCGCCGCCGCGACTATTCGACATAATTTTCTTTTTTTTTTTTATATTTCATATTATGCGGTCAAATGCACCCCCCAATTACACGAATACAATGCACAAGTTTAGATTTATACTCGGGCGCCACTGGGAAGTAACCCGTGTCCCGACCAAATCTTGGGCTTTTTGAGGAACCATACACATATAATGTGCGCTGTTTAGTCTTAAATAGCGACAGAGCTGACTAAATGTTTTGCGCCAGCCTTTTCTCAATAAACAAAAAACACACACCGAGTCTGCTAAATTGTAGAGTAATCATAATATAATAATAATTTTACTATGTTTAGTAATAAGTACTACGACGAGTGATGGGCAAATAATTACCTATATATAATTGTATAAGTATTAGATAGGTGCCTATATCAAGTTGATACACCAAGCATGCTCGGCACCTTTTTTCTTCAAGAACTTTTAAATATACTTAAAAACGATATTTTTACATTTTTATATTTTATTTACTACTTAAGGAGTGTACCTATGTATTTAAGTCCTTTGCTCCGGTGGAGATACGAATATCCATTTTTAAAACGAAATACCCTCTTTTCTACTTAACATTATTTGGTTTATAATTTTCTGAACATTTTGACTTGTCAAAATCAAAATTCGTTAGAAGTTTTTGATTTATTTAATTTGAATACTAAAGATAATGTGTCCCTGATAATGGACATGTAAGATGATGTGTTATGAATATCGGAACCTTTGAATAATTATTGATCTATCAACATTAACAATATGTAAAAATCGAATAATAAATCCTAGATCCAATATTACATTCATTTTATATTGCTGTGAAACCATTTTTGAGGAACATTTTCCATATAGTACAAATGTTTTAATAATTGAAAAGCTATTAGTTCGAGTTTTAAATAAGGTATACCTAAACATTTAAAAAATAAAACATATATTAAATAATTCACAGTAAAAATTAGTTTATCTTTATATAATACTGAATGGTTACATGTGTTAATATAAGTCTAGGTACCTATACCTACCTATATTTAGGTATATACATATATCTTACCTACGCAATAGTGATGTACTTATAAGTGTATTGTTGTCAGAACTCAGGAAACATTATAGTAACTTATGTCACTTATGACATAAGTCTTATGTTATCAAAACATCATTAATCAAGTTTACGTACGATCCACTCGTGGGTGATCGATGCATCAAAACAATATAATGCGTTCAAGGAGTACAAGATCGAATAATTAAAATATTCCTTCAAATAAACATTCTACATCAAGGACCTATCGGTAAGCTTCTTTAGTCATTTACACTATGCAAATGTACCACAACATTTCCGTCTAAATGTCCGTCCGTCCTAACAGACACAGACTCCAAGGGGGTCGTCCTCACGACCTTGTTAATTGGCTTATTCGACTTAAATTATTTTTGTTAATACAATTTTTTTTAGTTGAATAATTGTTTTATGTAACTGTAACATAATTGTACAATGTAAAATATATTATTGTAGGTACTCTGTTAAATTTAAAACCTAGTAATCTTACACAATAACAGTATAGCCAATAATATCTGATAAACAATTTAAAAAAAATGCAAATTCTTTTATGAATTTTAGATGATTTAATGTCGAGAAAACGTTTAAAAAAATAACCTTAAAGTATAGCTGGTAGTAGTCTATTATACTAAGTGTAAAAATGTTGTAATAATAAAAAATGTGTGACCGATTAGTATACCTATATAAATAAAGATGGACATAAAGTTACTTGTACTCATTGTTCCTACTCTTACAAATTACCATAACCCATACTTGTATTGTGCCATGTAAAATAATAAAAATACTTAAGAAAATGCCACACTCGCATGTGTTGTATCCATCTAACGAACGTTATCATCATAACATATCAAATGTTTGAATATTTATTGTGACACTGTCATCTTTAATTTTAGAGTGAATTCACATAATACCAATTCAGAAGTAAGAATATTATTTAGTCAATGGCATTGGTTTTCGCTTATATTTTAATTTTCCGAGTGTTCCGACTATCTTAATAAACTGCAGATGTAACTATTACTTCTGAAAACCTACTTGAATTAATTCGGCATAAATATAAATAAAAGAAGACTTTCCACTTTTTTTAAATTCAACTCATAAACCTTTCAAAATAATATTTTCCAAAAGGTTTAATATGGAGCATATTAAAACGTTGATAGATATACCTACTCACGTAGTATTAAATTAAAAAGCGGGAAAGTTATGTCGCTCTTCTGTATATTAGGTGTCTAAAAGATCGCTGTAATGGATGGTATTAAATTTGACATCAATGATATTATATCATTGTATACGAAAAACGATCCTGATCGGAGACCGCGGCATGTCAGGCTTTGATATTGTATATTTTTATTACATAGTATTAATAGAGTAGCCATTAAGTTGAATTAATTTAATTCATAATATAATTTATATATACTTCTGTAAAATCGGACTGTTTTGGAACCGAATTACAACAAAATAACTAAAATTGTTATTTTTCGAGTTTCATATAACTTTAAACTTATAATAACTGTAAAAAAGCTGTGTTGATGTTTATTTTTAAATATTTTGGTTACAGAATTGACTACTTACATAGAACCTCGTTTTAAATGTTCAATCTTTAGTTATAAAAGTTGGACTTTTAATGCATTTTTAACTACAAAATCATTTTACAATTTTTACAATTTTGTCAAAATTTAACCTTTTAATGATTATAAAACAAACACTTAAATATATATTTTCAACTGCTATTTTAACAATATATCAAGAGTCTTGAGTTAAATGTTCATGTCTTTTAACCCAACCAATAGAATTTTATTAACATTTATGGAAAAAAAAATTGAAAATATCCGTCAACAGCTAAAAATGAATTAAAATATTTTGTACATTGTATCAAGTTTGTGAATTGATGAAATAAACATTTGGTGATAATTTAAAGGATCTACGGTTATTCGTTTTTGAATAATAACAAAATAAGAAAATCGCTACATGAGAAATCGAGTAAATATCCAATGTTGTTAAAATGTCAATTTCAAACGCTCATAAGAATTTAATTTGACTTTCTGGTTGAAATTATTTTTCGATAAAGGCAAATATATAAGAACATTTGTATTACATTTTTAAATCTTAGATATAAATAGAAATTTTTTATCAATTTCTAACTCAAAGTTATTTGCTAATTTTCGTGATTTTTACGAATTTTGTCAAAATTATAAATTCAAACTTTCATAAAAATGTAATGTGGATTTACGCTCAATTTACTTTTTAATTTCAGTAACAGCAACTTGCGAGGAACCTTGTATTATACATTTTAAAATTATTTGACCAAGTGAAAATTTTTTTATGGACATAACTCATAAGTCTAAAAAAAAATTAATAATACTCGAAAATTTCATATGCCTATAAATAGCTGAACACGAGTAAAAATATTTTGAAAATTGCATGGTGTAGGTATAGCAAAATAATGCTAACACAAACATTCAGTGAAAATATCATGCATCATCTATGGTCATTTTTTTTTAGAGCTACACTAAAACCAAAATTGATTTTTTCGAAAACTGGTTTTGAGTAAAAATTCCCGGTTTTCCTTTTGTTTGTTTTTCCTGTCGCTTTTGAACACTTTTGGGAACTGTGAGTTTTGACCTCCTGAGCGCCCCAACTACAGATTTACTTTTCTATAAGAAAAGTTGTTGAAGAAAACGAAGCACTCTTACTGCCCCCGACCGTGATGACAGACACAAAAATAAAAAAACCTACATCATTGTAAAATCAACATACTCGTCGCTTCGCTCAGAATCTAAAATACATTGAAGCCGATTTCAAGTAAATTCGTCGAGTCACGGCGAATTCGAAATTATGTTTACAGTTGCAGCGTAGTGTCGATACTTCACACAAATATACAACATAAAAAATATCATATTCGTGTAGTTCGTATTATTATTGACGTGCGTGCGTTTGCACATAATATTCTCAGCTATTTATTTTCTACACAGGCAACAGCCACTAATGATCACTTACTACGCACACATATTTACACAATTCGCGTGCGTACATCACTACATCAGCAATGTAGGTGCAAATTATTTTTGTTGTTATTGACATAGCCCAATAATTATACACAAACAATAATATTACGCTATATATATATATATATATATATATTGCGAAAACGATCGTTGTAACATATCGCGTGATATCGCAGGCCTAAATCTAACCTATTGTTCGTTGGCACAAGACAAAATGACGACAAAGGTCAGCTATAAAAACGCGATATGAAAAGTTTCGGTCTCGTTGTCCGGAGTGCGAACGTGTTTTGGTAGAATATGCAGTACACGCGTCATGGTTGTCATGCGCAGTTCACCTATTTCGTCGAGTAGGTGCATGCACGAGGATGCACCTACGCTCGCGAGACCGCTCCAAAACGCGACCGGCAAATTTAATTGTACATTAATAACTCTAAATTATTCTTCGGTGGCCAAGGCCGCCGCGCAGGCGTACTGCCATGTCGGAAGTCATTATCTCTTCTCCGTCGCAGCCGAGTCGCATCGAGTCGACTCGTATGATTAAGTGTAATTTGTTATTCATTATAGTACCGTCCCGAGGTCGCGAGCCGTTCGGTCGCCGGCAGCAACAATAGTGGTAATACGCAATAATATTCTGATAAATACACAGTCATCGCCGCAACACAACTACGATAACAACGTTGGTATACCGGTATTGTGGCCGCACCCACGCGAAAAAGAGATCGGCGTGGTGCTTCAGCACGGTGGGTTGTCGCGAAGTGGCCGCAGTGCGTCGCGTCTCTGCCGGTCTACTCTCAGTTCGTCTATAGCACTGTACAGCGCAGCCGGTTCTAGTAGATTCGCCGACCACCAGAACACACCAATCAAAAAATTCCTGTTCCAAACTGCCGTTGGAAAGTACTGCTCGCGCGATGTCCGCGGTGCAGCTGCTCCTCGACTCGGTGGCCGGCTGGTGGACGGTCGCGGCGCTGGCGTTGTTGGTGGCCACGGCGTACCGCTTCTCGACGTCCACGTTCGGTTATTGGCGCGACCGAGGCGTCCCGTACGTGCGGCCGACGGTGCCGCTGTTCGGCAACATCGGCGGGCTGGCCCTGGGCATCGAACACCAGGCGCGCATGTTCAGCCGGATCTACGACGAGTTCCGCGGTCACCGGTACTGCGGGCTCTACCAGATGCGCACGCCGCACCTGATGGTGTGCGACCCGGCGCTGGTGAACCGCGTGCTGATCGGCGACTTTGCGCACTTCACCGACCACGGCATGTACACGGCCCGGCCGGACGAGAACCCGCTGGCCAACGGGCTGTTCAACATGAACGGCGCCCAGTGGAAGATCATGCGGCAAAAGCTGAGCCCCGTGTTCACCTCGGGCAAGCTGCGGCACATGCGCGGCCAGGTGGAAGAGTGCAGCCAGCAGCTGATGCGCAACGTGGCCGCGGACATGCCGGCCGGCGGCGGCCAGATGGAGATCCGCGACGTGCTCGGCAAGTACTCGACCGACGTCATCGGCACGTGCGCGTTCGGACTGCACCTGAACGCCATCAACGACGAGCGGTCCGCGTTCCGCAAGCACGGCAAGGCCGTGTTCACGCCGTCGATCCGCGTGCTGCTCAAAGAACTGGCCTGGATGGTGACGCCGGCGCTACGACGCGTGCTTCGCATCAGCGACATCCCGCCAGACGCCGCCCAGTTCTTCACCTCCGCGTTCACCGACACGATGAAGCACCGGCAGGAACACGGCATCGTCAGGGACGACGTCATGCAGTCACTGATCCAGGCCAGGACCGACCTGGTCGTCAACAAGACCGAACCTTCAGGTATGATGAGTTGACGATAATATTGCGTATAGTAAATTTATATAGTAAGTATACTTTGCAACTATGTGGGTGACACGTCTAAGTGTCACGGTAAATATAGCTAGACGTATAATATTAAAAAAATAATAAATATTAAAAATTTAAAAATATTCCAAATCCATAATATTTCGGGACAAAATAATATTCCGCGTAAATATTAATGATAAACTATCATAAAAGTTGTGATAAGAGTACTGCAATAACCGTTCACACTTCGGCTTAATTGATTGTGTTATTCGTTATGTTATTGTTAAAGGTATCGTGTGTGTGGTGTGCTAACTGTTTTTACTTAATTTTCTTTACTAACAAGTTTTAAATATTTTGAAATTCAAAAATTATAGAATTTCTCCACAGCCAACAATGAAATTGATTACCAACATTTATTAAGTAATTACTCGATATTCACCGAAAGAGTAATATAAATAGTAATATATTGCATAGTAGGCACGTAGATTAAAGATGATACATATATTTTTATAAACTTTAATGTATTAAATTATAATCGAATTTAAATTATTTATACCTGTAATTTGTTTTAATAATATTTATATATATATATATTATATATATATGTATTGTTTTATAATTTTAAATCATTTTTTTGAAAATGTTCAAATAGTTAAATGATAATATAATATTGTACCTATACAGTATACATGTATTTTTACATAGACTATTTGTAATAAGCAACTAATTTAGATAGTTAAAATATTATTCAGCTCACCCTACGACGGTTAGATTTCGACGTCCCACCACGATCATAAGTATAATATGTGCCGATACCCGACATTATACTTTTCGCATTATTATTATGAATATAATATGCTTTGTCATGGAATTATCAATTTTGATGAGATATTTTGTATTAGAATATTTTTCCGGGTATAATTTGGTTTTGTGGCCAGAATATTTTGTCATAAAAAAGTAGCTATATATTACGCGCAACAATATCGGTTGTCGCGGAATGTCAACACATCCGTGACAGTTTTAAAGAATAACACTTGGGCAGTGGCGAGCCTAAAAATTTTCAACTGAGGCGGATGTTATAAATAATATAAATAATAATATATTTAAATGCATTGTGTTGGTAATATCAATAAGACACAAATAAGGAACTAATGGGACCTCAGGGCACGTCACTTCACTTGGGTGCGACCGATGGCGTATTAGCATAGGCGTGTACTGTCTGCAGCGTACGCTGAAGACACGTAGAGACTAAAATCTGTTTATGAGATTTATATTTTAAGTAATAAAAGTAGTATTCCAGTAATACTGAGTACTTATAAATATGTATATATTATTATCATTAGGGCTGAGGACTTATAGAGCTCAAAAACTTTAAAAGACGCATATACAATAATTATGCTTTAAAAAAAACAAATAATATGTACAAAATATTCTCTAAAAAAATGTAGTATCTAAAATATGGTAAGTACCTTGAATATGATGTTTATACCAAAAATAATATTTTAGCTAATTGATAAAAACTTCAAAAATAAATTGCACGGTAATCAAACAACATTACCTGCTACTCTTATGCGATAAATGATGACGGGAAACTTCAGTTAACTTCATACACTCGTCACGATGTTATTGGCCGCATAGTGAATTACCAAACCAATAATATTATACATAAGTACTTATATTATGACATTACATTTAGTATCAATACTTTATAATATTTTATATGGGTATGCTTTTATAACTGTCTAATATTGTAATTTATTTGTCTATAATGTCATAATACACTTAATTATGCGTTTATATGCGATAACAACAAAATATGCCTAATAGCACGTTTAATATAACCTTTGTGTTAAGAACCACATGTGTACATCACTCACATTTTTTGTAACCTTTCCAAACAAAATGTATGGAAAAACTAGAAGTCTTCATCCCTAACTATCATTTACTATGAAATATAATATTAAGGTTACAACGAATCAAATATTGTGTGCCAATATTATGACAACTTTTCGGGGAAATATTTTAAAGTAAACACAACAGTGTATTTCGCATACATTGGGATAATTTTATGATCTAAAAGTTAACGGGAAATCCATACACGTATCCCATATCCATATAGTCGTACCTGCACCTATATTTGAGACATAATGCCGATTTATCTGCCCACATTGAATTGTTCAAACAATTTGTTTCATCTATTCAAGTATGTAATATTACGTATTCCATATTTAACTGGCTGAACTTATCTTATGAGGTAATTTTTCAAAAAACATTTTATTTTTAATATAAAACCTATCTGTATAATAATTGAAAACTCCAAGTCTTAGTGTAAGTAATTATTTTTGAACAATATTGAATTCTTTTTCGTTTAAAATAAGCATACCGCGCGTGAATTCTACCATTTTTCATCAACAAATTCAATTTAACCGTTAAAATAACAAATCTGAAAATAAAAAATGGTCCACCGACTAGATAAGCTAAAATTCTTTACAAAAGTTAACGAAAAATATCATAAATCAATGCATATTACACTCTTCACTTATTAATATCCAACTTGTATGCGCTCGTAAAACATTATAATATTGTATTATATTAATATATAACAAATGAAAAAAGCTTTAGAGGTATACAATGTAATATGTATACATACTTAATTATTCAATTTATTATCATCAATTAATTTTTATTATTGAATAGCATAGATTTTGGTATTAAATTTTTTTTATGTATATTTAGTTGAATTCTTAGAAACGGATATCGTGGCAAATGCATTTATACTATTCGCTGCTGGTTTTGAAACAGTGTCTACGGCGATGAGTTTTTGTTTGTACGAACTTGCACTGAAAAAACCAATACATGACAAAGTGCGAGAAGAAATGAATACGACGAAGAATAAATACAACGATGAGATTGACAATGATTTTCTAAAGGATTTACATTATTTGGAAATGGTATTAGCCGGTCAGTATCTATGGATGGTCTTAATAAATAAAATTGTATCATTGAGAAATTTAAAAAACATATAAATCAGTCAAATTAAGCCAAATTAATTTAATTTGTCATAGAATACGAAATACGAAAAAGAGTGTATGACAATGATTGTGCTAATTTAAATATTGATTTATTACATTAAAGTCAAATATTTAATTTATAAAACTTAAGTGTAATATTGACGGGAGGTTTTTAAAATGTAAATACCAATTATATTTCAGAAACCTTAAGGAAGTATCCACCACTTATAACACTATTTAGGGAAGCTACGCAGGATTACCAAGTACCCGATGACACTTTCGTTATTGAAAAGGGTACAAAAGTTCTTATTCCTACGTACGCTATTCATCACGACTACAGATATTATCCAGACCCCGAGACGTTCGACCCCGAACGGTTTTCACCAGAGGAAAAAGCTAAAAGACCAAATGGAACTTATATGCCGTTTGGTGATGGACCTCGCTTATGTATAGGTATGGTGCAATCGAACGATAATGAACAGTAAACTTTGTTGGCCTCATGTTTTACTCAATGGGGCCAAGTTGTTTTTTTGTAATAAATAATATTCATGTAACTAAATGTGTGTCGTCCAAACTTTAGGGAAACGATTCGCTGAAATGGAAATGAAATTGGCGTTAACCGAACTTTTGACCAAATATGAAGTGGAACCATGTGAAAAAACAGACATCCCAATGAGATTAAGTTCAAGATCATTAATTATTATGCCAGAAAATGGTATTTGGTTAAAATTTAAACCAATACAAGCCACCAAATAAGCATTGAACTTGTCAATTCAAAATATTTAGTACATATTATACGACTTATTGAGCCCTGCAGCTTTTAGATAAGAAAATATAGTTATGGGCCTCAAAATATGATATTTATTTATGCAGCACATAAAACAAAATTATCTTATTTTAGAATATTCACAGTGAAAAATACATGGCCACTTCATGTCCTCAAAATCCCTTTTGATTATTTAAGTCTAAAATAAATGACTGCATATTATGAAATTTGAATGCAAGAACTTACAACGAATAATATTATTTCACTTTCCTGTTAATTACTATCCAGCTCATTGTAAAAGTGTGTGTACCCAATTTAAATAGTTAAATTAAAAATACTTAAGTTCGGATATTCGGGTGGGTACTTATATGTATACGATAATTGATATATTTCTATTTTGTATTTCTATTATAACAAGTTTAAAAATCAAATTAATTATATTCTGTTCCTTGGCGTTTGCTGCAATCAGTCACACTACCGTCCACTGCTACTATTATAGTTCTTGGATGGGTGATCAACAGGGTTGTTAGTGCCAAAAACCTTACCATACATAAACAAGAATTTTCAACAACCGTTCCAACACTACCGTGTAACTCCTTGCGATAGTTAACAGTACCCAATGGCCTATACGGTGGCGGGATAATTAATAAAAAAAAACAAAAAAATGTTATATTAATGTTAAAAATGTACGAGTATTTCACTCATATCATTTTTTTCTTCGTTATAAATAATAATTTTGTTCTCTTAAATAATACCCATGTAAGATAATAAATTATTAACGACTGTCATATTATTTTTATATTAACCAATTGAATAATAAGTAATTGTATTCTTGAAAATTGCCGTTGAGCGTATACATAAATAAATGATAATAATAAAAAAAAATTTAATTTTAAAATGTATAAATAAATTAATGATTAAAAACTGTTTTATTAAACTGTATGCAATGCCTAATCACTAATTGTATTCAATTCGATCATTAGTTCGAATTAATAATTAGTCTCTGTACTGGCTGAATCATGGAGGTTATCGTTGCACTCGATTCATAGGTACCTATATACTCGTAAGTATCTTACAGATTAGTTGAAATTTATATTTGAATTAAGTATATCTGCAGTATCTGCACTGACAGCTCTCGCGATACATATAACGGTCCCCCAGAACCGGGGTTCTAATGATTATAGTGAAAAAAGAAGACAACGGTACACCCCAACACTGTATGGTATAAAATAAAAGGCAAAAGTATAAATAAAACATAATACGACATACATAGTGCATACCTATATATGTGCACGTGAGCATATTGTTTATATTCTTTGATACTTTATAATATATGCAACATTTTTATCAATTTATGAAATTTTATGAAATTTCCTACTCGTTATTGGTATTCTGATCAGATTGGGTCTAAACACGCGTATAGCAGTCTCCTGCTCGACCCGATGCTGATGGTATGATTTTGGTCGCCGAGTAAACTTACTCACACATCTACACACATTGCACGCGTGTTTCAGTGTTTGCGTTTAGATATAATGCATATACATAAATGCAGAGTGAAATAGAGTGGAAGTGGGTGAGTTGGGGTGAGCGGGGAAGAAGTAGAGACACGGAGTGAGCCGTTAATTTATAATGGCTGACCCCTCGGCCGGACCGCGCATAATTATTTAAAGTGATACAATTTAGTTAAACATTCCGTTCTATTAATGAGGTTTAGCCTGTAAATCAGTTAATGACAGTCAGAGAGAGGTCGGTGGCTCTAACCGAAGAGGGGGCGCATATGTGTCGCTGGACACACCACACACACTCACACACACATATACATATTATATATGTGTAGATATGTTCAATGTATATGTATTAGCTATTTATTATTGCTAAACGACTGCACAAACGGTGAACAGTGGTACAATTGTGTATAGCTCTAATGTAGAGCTATATATATATATATATATATATAAGTACGTCTATTATACATGATTAAATATACATACATACATATCTTACCAGTTCCCAGCGTGTTCGTTACAGGTCGTCATGGTACACACTTTGCACTCACTGGTATTATTATTATTATTCTATGATCGCTCTATACACATGCAGAATGCGGACAAAACGACTGCGCACTATATATATATGAATAAACAAATATAATATATTATATACCTATTATACATTGTATACCTATAATATAATATGAGCGCTTTGTGCGTGAGGGTGATGGTCATTCGATCAGCATCGGGTCATATGGTAGGATTATGGTGGGACGCAGGTCCATATACAAACTATTTGAGTACACGAGAAATGATACCTTGTGTACACGGCCTATACTGTTGAAGAGGGGAAAGCAAAGGGGTAGGTACACACACACACACACACACACACACACACACAAACATTGAATTGGACCTAGGGGACTCCGCCGACAATATACACGCATAAGCACCGTTCACTATTTTAACAGCTACCTGACCGAAATTGTCCATTTCGTGGTGTACATAATAAAAATAACGTTTTGGCCCCCCCCCTCTCGCGGGGCCGCTGCACCTCATACAGTGCCCGCTTAACCGTTAACGTCTCCGGGTATCATCGTCTCGCATGTACTCGACCCATCACGTTCTTTTAAAAACAATTGGCCGCCCCGATCCCGCACAACAATGCGCTGCCGACCGAATGAAATATGCATCAAACACCATGAAAAATTGAATGATCCGCCCCATCCCCTACGGCCTACACGGTTGCACCGCCGTCACTGAGGTCCGGTATATGGTTATCACGCAGGTCGAGGCGAGAGGGCTATATCGTATTATCGGTATATGCGTTCTCGTATAATATAACGGCCGTGGTCATAGGTACGATGAGCTGAAAACACAAAACGCATCATCTGTGTGACTGTGTGCGAATAATGTGCAAAGGGTATATATTTTAATGTGTTATCTAAATATTAACAGATATATTTAATATGGCCGAGGCGTTTCGACAAAATTTGTTGGTGGTAACTATATTATACTCACTATTCGTAAATATTTAGATTTGTATTATATACCATAAATAGGTGCTCAATAGTCAATAGTATATCGTTGTATTATTTTTATTCGACCTAGAAATTGATTTCGTGTTTCGATCAGGGTTCTATCATTGTTTTGTCGATGACTTTATTTGTGGTCTTTTGCATATTTCATTGAATAGTACAAAAATAAAATATTGTAGGTATGTAGTACCTACTGGGTGCTTACTGGGTATGTTATAATTATTACTAATCACATAATAAAATCATAAAATAATATCGTTTCAGTTATTTGATGAGACGATACAATGAATGGTATTAATTTTATTATTGGAAGCCACTGGCTTTTTTCTTTTATATTGAGGACAGATTTCAGACATGCGAGATAAATTAACTACCTATGTAACATGAATAATATTGTGCATGACAACAAAAACATTAAGTCTGGTGATCCTCTATTTTTCTTCAATAAATGCAGTTATTCAAAATCTTATTATTTAAATTTTTATATATTTTTTAAAACCATACTTTCAAATTCTTGAGATTTTTGTACTACTTAAGCAGTGCTATGTGGAGGTACAAACATTTTAATAACTAAGAAAATGCGTATTCTAATTTTGCATTAAGTATATCAAAATTAAAAAAAAAAATATCTACCTACCAATTAATTTTAAGCAAAAGATTAGGTTCTCATTTGAAAAAAACAGAAGTTTTTATCATCACAAGACACTCCTTAAGTAGTACAAAAGAATTCAAGAATTTAAAAATATGGTTTTTGAATATATTTAAAAATTTCAAAAACCAGAATTTGAACAAATTCATTGTTAAAGGAAAAAATATGGGTGAGCACTGAGCATACTTGGTGAATGACTATGAATAGGGCATAACTATAGGAAGTACGACATTCCGAATCCGATGCCACTTCTATCGTTTTACAATTTTTAATGATGAGTACCTAACTAATTTTATATTATTTCTTAAGAGGAAAACAAAATTAAAAATAGAGTGGGTAGTTAACACCATACACAGCATTTAAAAGGTTGAAATAATATTATATAAGCATTTAATTCTCACAAAGATTTTAACAAGATCACAATATTGTCAGTTAACTATAGGTAATTATCCTTACTCCTTATTTTTCTTTTAAAAATGCAATATGTACCTAAAACAATAAGAATTATCTGCAGTAATCTAAGATAACCCTGGGCCTCCACTCGAGTTTTTCTCAGTGACGCACAGTAATCTTTTGATATTAATTTAAATAAAAAATTATGTTTTTACTATAGCTAAATCAATAAGTCCCTTAATATGTATCAGTACTGATGCTCACATTATATTAATAATTAGAAATTACAGCAAATTTACTGAATATAAGTGTTATACAGTATATTGATGATATGCCAGTGTAAATCCTTACAAATTATTTACTATCATATTTTCATAAAATAATAAGTTTTGTAAACTTTTGTTAAATTAGTACTAATCATCGATAATGATTATTCCCTTTGACGTAACTCATAAGATATATAACATTATGCGTTAGATTAAAAACTTTGTTTTGCCGTTCGAAATGTATTAACGTTTTATGATCTACTTGATGAGGGCAATTATATACGATTATGACTTACCAATTACTACGATTAGCTACACCTTATTATACATTACAACTTAACTAATAATTAATGTATAGTAAATAGTTTGTTCTGTATATTTTGATAATAGATTAACGTAAATATTATTTAGGCCTGATAATATTTACATCGTAAAACAATCAATGCGAATAATGTGTGATCAATTAATTAGTAACTATTATATTTATAAGTTTATCAAAGATAAATTAGTTATTACTTACTGAAATTATTCTAGTCTAATATACTATGAATAATAAATAAAAGTTACCATAAAACTACAACGTTATTGATAGTTTCCACGGAAATAAGAGCAAAGGCTTGATTGTTTTGACCAATTAAACTATTTAAGTAAGAAAGTAATTTTGGAATGAAAACTAATAACTTTGAGATATGGCAACATTGTTAGTTACGTTTGAGACTTACTAAATGATTATGTATATACCTACTAATGTCTAACTTAATGAAGAATATCGTCGTATTTAAAATTAGAGAAATAAAACACGTCTTCAAAGTATTAGAAATACCTTCACTAAGAGATCTCTATATATTAAAAATGTTAGTTATGACTACTAACCTTGGCCTATATAAGAGCTTAGATTGGAAATCATACAAAAGAAGAGATCTAGTTCAGTGTGAATAATATAATTTAAATGAATGTTATTAATATAATTTGAAAAGAAATATGATGTGGTGGAAACATAGAAAGCATCGAAAAAATATTTCGTAATGAGATTAACGATGTCGGTACCATTATGATGTTGGTGATCGAAGTTATGTATTTTACATTTGTACAGTTATTAAATCATTTCCAAAAATGTTTTTGATAGAGGATTCAACTTTGTTCAAATAATTTTTATAATAATTAGATTTTGCCTTTTAGTATTATGCATTTAACGCTCAAAGGGGATAAATTAATATAATCAAATATTTTATTGTATTTTTAAAAACCAAGGTGAGTGTTTTTTATATATATAGATACCTGGTTATTTGTTATGATTATTGCAAATACAAATAATATAAGACAGATTAAAAAAAAATTGTTTTTCTTTAAGCAGCATATTTTTTTACAAATACAATTAATACGTTTATGTTAATTGTAAGACGAGACATTACATCAGCATGTATTGCTCCTACAAAATGTCTAATATGATGTAGGTATTATTATTTTGTGTATTTTCTGAAAATAATTAATGCAGTTATTAATGTTGTAGTATTAAAGGTGTTATTTATTTACTAAAAAACGTTACAAGTATTTTGATGTTTATAATATAAATTTATCCTCTTGAAATAGAAAAAAATAAACATCATATTGTATCGTCAAAAGTATTGCTTCTTTGGTAATTGCAATATTGAAATATACACATAATATTATAATACATCTAAATAAACAATTTAAAGATGACCACGAATGTCATTTTAAGCTTAAACTTGTAAATAAGTAATTTGTTTTTTACCGTGCCTATAACAAATAATATAGCAAGCCTGGCATAATATTGTATCTTAGTATTTTCACACACTTATAATATTATTATAGGCAGAACATAATATTTTAATATTAGACACATTAAAATAACTAAATTAAATGATTTATAATCTTAAGTTGAGTTATCAAAGGAACATAAAATACAATTCTGCTCAAAACCCACATGTCTCCCATTTAATTTGAAAAATTGATTTAGCTGTAACTCAAATTTTTACTGGTTTAAAAACCATAATTAAATTTTGACTAGAGAGATGTTCGTTATAAATACAATTATCAATGAAATGGAAATTCCATGAATGCAATTTGCCAGTCCCCTATTTTCCTGATGGTATGACACACTATGGGGGTGTGAAAAGTTGATTGAATAGAGTTTTTGATTTAATTAGAAACTAATAAGTGAAAGTCAATGAATACCCACATAGTCGGATTCATCTTATAAACCACCCACTTGTTACAATCAATATTGTTTATTACCGTGAATTATAATATAGTAGGTAGGTATCTAAATTATTTTTATAAAATTAGTTATTGTTAAATATTTGTATATTATACTCTGCTGTTGTAACAATTAAGTATCATAATATGGTTTGATCTTTGATGCCAAAATAAAATAATAATAATAATAATAATAATAAAAATTATTTGAGATTCTCTTTGACAATGAACCGATTGCTATTATTTGTACATCAATTAAAAAATGATACACGAGTAGTGACGTGTGTGTATAAATTATAATTCAATTTTACAATATAAATGTTATAGGACAAAAATGATCTATATCCTGTACCTACTACTACCATGGTGTAAAAAATGGAGTTAAATCACAAATGTATGTTTTAAAATGTGTTCTGAATTAAGTAAATACTATGAATTCACTGCTTTTTCCCCTACGATTGGGTGCAATTTAATCTAGCCATATATATTATTACCGATGCGTATAGTTAAGGTTTCTGGGACTTGTTAAAGGCTCGTCTCATTCCTGATTGTATAGTTTTCACTACACTACATAACATATAATAGATAAGAAATCGGGATCCAAGTCGTATATCTATGTATAAGTGAAAGGTTTGGTCTATAATTGTTATGGCTGCGTGTGTATTTTTCACAAACCCAAAGCTCCACCGTCCGTAAGTTACTGCAGTATAATAATACACCGACCTGGTGTGTATGTACTTACTCACTCCTTCTACCCACTTGCTCAGACACGTGTATGTTTACACACACACACACACACGAACGTATATTATGTGTGCAGCCGTGTTATATTGTCTTATATATAATAATTCGGGAGCCCATTTATAACAATATATAATGTGGTCCTGACGGGGAGCAATGATTTTGGCTCGGCGTTGGCGTTGCGCGCGCGGTCCGACTATAATATAGCCGTGTAAATCCCCGAGCCGAAAGTTTCCGGGCGGCGGCGGTGGGTTTTGGGTGTTACGATTTGCCGCCAACAACTTACGGTGGCCCGAAGACGGACGGCCGCGGCGGTTTGGCTATGTGCACATATATATATTAAACGGGTACCTATACCTATATACCGGCACCGTGGTTAAGACGTATCGAGACCGGGCCCATATCTCAGGATTCAGCGGATCCGCTGGCGCAGTCGAAAAACCGGAAAGTTTTATTTTTACCGTATAGCCTCTGCAGCCGCCGGCCGGATTTACGTTTCCCTCGGATGGGAATTGATAATTCGAATTACGATCGGGGTGAGGAGAAGCGATGTTTATAAATAAATTCATATATATCTATATGTGTCCCTGTATATATATATTTGCGAAGGGTTTGCGGGCGGCCGCGGTAAAAGAAGTATTACGCGCGTACTTGTATTTATTCGTGGCGGGCACTAATACGAAACTTTATGCGGGGAGGCGCGTCGTAAGAGGTATATTATTATGTTGCAGCATCCGTGCACCGGGATTTGGCCGGATGGGATACAAATTTACGAGTGTTGGGAATCGCCGCCGGTGACACGACCGCGAAGAGACCCGCGCTCACTGCTGCTGCAGAGGCGGACCGGAGATGGTTGTTGATTCTCTCTCTCTCTCTCCATCCATACCTATATATGTATGTATATTAGACGTGTGTAAATAAATACAGTTTATACTTAAGTGTAATATACATATTATTATTCGTCTGTGTGTTATGTTTGTATACCTTTATAATGTATATCAGAAGCGGAGTCGCCGAGTATATGACGTAAACATATTAAATATAAATACAATTTTAGGTACTCGTCAAATTCATAATTATCGTTTGAATAAAAATCATGAACATTTTAATCTTCAAAAATAAATTGTTTGTACCTAGAAGTCTGTAGAATCTGGTCAAAAATTAGAAATTTGGTTTACGCATGAACTTGTCCAGTGTGTTCCACTATCTGCAGAGTAATAGATACTGTGACCGTGTACGAACTATGTATAGGTACTTTACATGTATAGTATTAAGAGCAGTATACTAAATAACAGGTAAATTGTATTGTTTCGATGATTATTACTAAGTTTTCGAATAAATAAAAATAATATTAAAATAAAACGACCTAAATAACTAAATAAGTGCTTCTGGTTCGTACAGTGAAACACGAAATCGCTGGTTAGGCCATTTTGCTGTCATTTTGCTTGTCATTGTTGTTTCATTTTATCATTTACGATGAATGATAATAATTTAGGCCAAAGTATATTAAGATTGAAATTCGGCAGATACCTAGTATGTTGGATGAGACCAATAAGGAAGAACTGAATACGAAAATGACAAGCAATTTACAAATATTGTTGTAATTTTCCAATTCCATTCAAATTCTAATTAGGAAGTGTAATGAAAACGATTAAAAATATTATTAATAAGTTACAATGTAGCTATTAACTTATCTAGTTATCTAATAGGTAAAAATTAAATAATAAATTAATAATATTCTCATACATGACAGAATAATAACCGATTTGAACAGGTATCATGCAATCAAAAAGTATACATTTTATAATATTATTCAACAACTTTTTAAAGTATATTTACCTAGATCAAATTAATTTTAAATAGATTAAAATCAATCGATTGATTGTGATTGGCGGTTCTAATTGATTCTCAATAACAGTAAAATAATGGCTGTGACAGTTTTCTTGTTTTGTAACTAGGTATATTTTACTGTAACTGTACTGAAAAAATTGTTTGTATAAGCAATCGAAAATGTATATTCAAAAACATTTAACAACACAAGTTTATTCTCCAATTATTATGGACAAAGTTCGTTCTACGTGTTCTAAGAGAAAATCTAGGTAAGGTTACATCAGTTTCAGTGTACCTACCTACTTGTACAAACCAAGCAACGGTAATTGCTCCATGCCCATTATAAATATATTGATATAGAGTAGTATTATTATTTTGAGTTTATGTTGGTATGTATTTAAAGGACGGCTTCAGGTAGATATACACTGAAACCGTTAAATGAATGTAACTTTTGTTCATCCATGGTTATTGGATAAAATATTGTATTATAAATTGGTATATCTAATAATATACTAAAACATTATAACAACACCACTAACATAGGCACAAATCGGGATGGGGATTTAGGGGCTAAACCCTCCAAATATGTATGACATTTTTTTAAAGCTTATTCAATATTATTAGAGTGTGATGGTAACCCCCCCCCCCCTCCCCCACCTCGTATCTCAAACGCTTTTTGCGCCCATGAACACGAAGTAAGACCTATAGGTACATAGCTGCATTATCATCCATTATTATATTATGATTATATTACGCAGATAAAATAGGAATGCATTATACGCAGTTTATTGTTTAGCAAACATTTGATTTATCTTTCAATTCAAAGCATAAACTAATAAAATACAAATTACGAGTAATGTCACAAGAATTATGGTTTCTAAAAGCTTTCTGTGCTTTTAAGAATTTCCACCAACTCATAATTCCATCCTCCTTCCCACACAAAGTGCTCGTAGAATTCCGTCTAATATACTTACCTATATAATATTACACATAGAAATAATGCGTTCGTACTATCATTAATATCGAACATATATAGATATAATAAATCATTTGATCAAGTTTCTGTTGTACTATATTATTGTATGCTAAACGACCCTCGGACCATTATTACAATAAAAATTAGTGTATATCGACTTTATGATAAATTCAATTATAATTAATAATGATCGTTAACCTTGATTTACGAGATATATTTACCGAAACACTTGATTTTCGACAAACATTAAAAAAATGTCATTACAATAAAAAATATGACCTTTAAACACAAAAATGTCGTAATGCACTACAAATATTTGAATTTAGAGAACCTATCTGATCACAATCGTTTGCACTTTTTAAGCAAACGATAAATTTGACCAGAAAACGTGTAAAAATGCATAACATTTCCTAGTAGGTATAGTTACGAAGAGACATTAATTTTTACCAAACATTTATGTTATTATTTACTGAACATCTTAAAATGTTAAATTGTTTGTGCTATTTAAAGACATTTTAAATTTTCTATTTTTAAGTTTCAAAAAATATTAGGAAGTTCACCAAAAATTGTCTCAATCCGTATTATATAAACGTTTGAATTTAAAATGTTGACAAATTCCTAAAAAATTTTAAATTATTTTAGAAATAAAAATGCACACCAACAGTTGTATTTTGTATGCAAAAGGTTTGTTGAATTAATAGTGTAAGGTATCACATAGTGACTACTAAATCAATTTAATTTTGTGGTTTATAATCCTTCAAGTCATCCTCTTCTATAGTGTCTTATTGTTCTAGCACATTTTCACTAAGTAGTCCTGGCTCATACAGTCCTTATAGATATTCTTTAGTATTTTTACCTTTTGTTCAGCTGTTGTTCAAATTTCACCCTTTTACTTTGCATAGAATTTGCATTCTATCGTCTTCCACTAAATAATGTTTTTATGATTTCAAAAGCTGAATCATTTCAATATTTTTTTTTTTTGCACCATGCAACTGTTGTGCACTTATCATCCAACCGTTTTTCTTTGGATTCTTTTGCAGCTTTTCTTCATACGGGAAGGTGATTTATAGCACTCAATTATATAGTTTTTCGGCTTTCTATGCTATTTTGGTTTCTGTATTTTATTTTATTTTTTTTGTAATCAGTTATACTGTAGCCTCTACTATTTGTTTTGTAATTTAGGTTTTCTTGCCTCTTTTTCCTAAGTTTCCAATATTTCGTAGCATTACTGTCCGATATTTGCATAACGTCCTTAAATGTTCTTAACTCATCAATTAACCTTATTCCATTTTTTATCCATAATTTTTGTTCTCCAAGTTCCATCTCATACGATACTATGATAGCGTTCTTGATGTTTTCGTATTTTAGTTCTGGGTGGAAAGACTGAATGAGATATTTCGCTATTTACAACTGTTCAGGATTTTATTTACGATTCGTATCGTAATAGGTAACTTAAATTATTAAATGGCTTGTACCTGGGATAAAGATAATAGTATACTTTAAGAATATTTAGTTAGCGATTCGAACGAGAACTTTTTTGTTCTTCGTCGTATAATGATATCTCCAACTTGCTCATCGAACAAATTCTAATCTCGCATTTTGTATAACTGCAGTGCGTTTATCATGTTGTGCAATGCAACGGCGGCATAATATATTATTATATGACAAAATACAAGAATATATGAACCTTAATACATATATGCGTTAGTCGCGAACGTGCGTGTGCCGCGTGTAGACACATCCGCGCGTTACGACCTCGCAGCAGTTGTTGTCACCGACTGTCGTTACTCGCACTTTTATTTGTGTTTATGCGGTGTCACGGGAAAATTTGTTTTTATTTCAGTTCTCGAATTGTATTATTCCGGGACATCTTTATGGTAATATTATTCACAATGAAAAGTTATCACCGAAAGTCGAGAATTATGCTCGTTGTGTCTATATACATATAAATATTTTGTGCAACTACATTGACTGTGTGCAGTATATACGCGTAGGTATAATACGGTGGAACATTGAAAGTCCGGAACAGATATATATCTGTGTGTGTGTGTGTGTGTGTGTGTGTGTGTGTGTGTGTGTGTGTGTGTACGAAGAGGGAGAGAAGGAGCGAGCCAAATAGAGCTTTCATGAAAACAGTACTTTTCTTTTATGCGCCGCGAAAAAAATGACACTAACATAAACTACATCAACATCTTTGGGTACGCATTATTATCTATATATATAAGCTCAGCGTGTGTGGGGGGTGTGTGTGTATCTATTTTCCATAGTGAAAATCAAGAGCATATATATATATATATATTACACGCATATATTGATATAACAACAGCGAGTGGAATGCGAACCTTAAATTTTGTCGTTGCAGACTTTCTGGAAAAAAAAAATGGAATATAAAAACTTAGGCGACCACATAAATATTGGTGACGACCGTTATTGTTGTAATGTCTTCCCGAAATTATTACCTATCCTTCGCCAAAGCCGGTTTTATTATGATCGGCAAATGGCAATATCGTTTCGGAAAACGGCGAAACACATAAAATAGTTAAAACTAAACAACCCAATGCGTTTTAAACGAAACGATCTCTATAATATTCATACGGTGGTGGCGGTCGACATATAAAAACTGATGTTACCCATTTGGCAAAACTATAAGAATTGACATGATTTGAACACACATCAATATTGAGTGATATCAAACATAACTATACAAGTTATAATTTTTAAAAATATGATTTTTTTGAACAAATAATTCTTCATGACCTTTCTGAACAAGGATTCTCGAATAGATGACTTTCGAAGATACATATGACCTCCGGCCAGGCGAACAGCTACCATAATACATACTATATATAGTATATACTATATGTCTATATATAAAGTACCTTACCATATTCTATGTTCCATAAGTATAGACCAAATGGAAAGCATTACAAATTAACGATAAACGCGAAGTACATACGACTGAAATAAAAAATGAGCTTTTAAAAAGCGTGTAGTGCATTTTTATCCGTCAAATCCACCCTTTTAGTCGATATAATCTTCTATTCGCCGGAAAGAAAACGGTCCAGAACGTATATATTTATATGGACATTCATTGACAGGTCACAGGTATTCTTTTATTTTATTTTTTTTTTTTTTCATATGGAATCTAGTATCTACTCTGTCTAAACTTAATACCTTTCTTCCTTGCTCGTCGCGCTTCCTAATACCAAAATCCCATTCGACAGATTGATATTCTTCAGTTTACGACGTGGTGCTGCTGCAGGTATTCGCGTTATATACGTATAGGTATAGGTACTTCACGATGCCAAAAAGCTCAGCTCTCATATGTGACGACATTAAATTCCGCGTTCACCAAATTCTGTTTTATCACCCCTTTATAAATCCTTACGATCCGAATTAATCCACATCGCCGATTGCGTGACGTGTGTGGTTTGGCTAATGGCAGCGCCTCGTTTGTCAAACGCATCATGTCGACTCGGAAATTAAATAGAAATGCCTATACATCTGCAGTGCTTGTGTAAAACGATAAACTCGTGGCAAGTTCAAAAGAACATTCCGTGACGCGGAGAGACGTCTAAGTACGTTGTTACACTTTCTCTCTCTCTCTCTCTCTCTCTCTCTCTCTCTCTCTCTCTCTCTCCCTGTGTCCCTCTCTCACACACACAATATTTCCTTTATGGTGGTAACGAGCCGATTACCTACACTCTGTGAGCCCATCAACAGCGTTGTATAATAACATTATTGTTTGCTTAAACCGAAAATAACATCATAAGGTATATCTAAATCCGTTTTCCCGTTTTGGATTTGTATGCAAATTAATTAAATCGTGCAACTTTTACACGTATCATATTATATTTATTGTTTGGGAAGCATGCACGCTCGGTGTTAATTTATTAATAATCGCATTTCCCGTGCACGCGATTTTATGAATAATTCTGCATCTTCTACATACTTCGTGTGTATTAATTTAGGAACTTTTTTTTAAATATTGTTTTATCATCAATAGAAATTAAAAACTTAAGCCATATTTTCTGATTTCTTTTCACAAGCAACCGCGCGAGGTGTACCTACCCTTTATACACTCGTCGAAACTACATCATATTATAATAAACGTGCGTGAGTTCAAACAACTGGTGGTAGGTTTATTATACAATTAATGTAATTTTTTTAAACTATTATTTTAAAAAATCGACTTGAATTAACAACGACTTTTTTTGTTTGTTTTTGTATCAACAACAACAATAATACGCGCACTGTACGCGTGGGATATGCGCGGTTGTTATTTTAATTCCACAACGTTTAGTCGAATAGTGGCGTTATAAGCACATGTGCAATTATATTACCCTTGTTGTTATTCACGTACCTACCTATGTATATGAAACAACATAATAAATAATTGATACAATATATATTGGAGTACGGTGCACATTCACACACTATATATAGGTATGTAGGTATTATAATATGTGTATAGTAATATATTATTTGTATACACATACATCTGCAGTCGGTTAATCCTGACGTTAATTATAACAGCTTCCAATTGCCACTGCGTGCAGTGCAATAATCATTTTCAATAATTATAATAATAATAACAATAATAACGGGCTGTAGATTTGTATTTTATTTAAAACATTACGTCTCCTACGGCACCGTAGGAATATAATTGATTGCATATTATAATAATAACATTACACCTACAACAATAATAATATTATATTGCATTGAGGGAATAGGAAGCTGTGATTTTCTGTTTTGTTTAATATACGCAAGCCCTGAAACACCTGAAATGTAGACTTGTTCTGTATCCAATGTACCGATTGATCTATATTGTGAAGCGATAAGAACTTAGAAAACAGATTCGAATTTTCGTTAAAATCGAGGCTACAAAATTTTAGATTTTTTGATTGTAACTTCTTTAGAAATTAAAAAAAAAATCATTGAATTTCGACTTTTTAAACATAGTTTTAATTTTTATGTTTAGGGAGATAAAAACAAAAAAGCGGGTAAGTGTATGTCGCTCTGCTGTACATTATGTGTCTAGGAGGTAATGGATGGTATTACATTTGAACTCATTGATATCATATCATTGTATGCGAAAAACGATTCAGAACGGAGACGGTATGTCAGTTTAGGATATTTTATTTTGTTATTACTTATTATTTTAATAAGTACTGGTAAGTTGAATTAATAATTAATATTACTCTTAAATTATCAGTGATGCTAGAAAAATATTAAATATACCTATGTAAAATTGGGCTGTTTTGGAATTACAACAAAATGATAAACAAATATTCATTGTATGCAATTTTGTCCAGATTTTAACTTAAAATGACTATAAAAAATAACTGTATTTGTAAATTTTTTAGATTTCTTAGTTACAGAAAAAACTGCTTAAGCGAAAACTTGTTTTAAATTTTCAATCCCAAGCTATAAAAATTTAAAATGTTATATATTTTTGACTACAACATCATTTTCAATTTTAAATTTAATAAATATTGTCAAAATTTGAACTTTCAATGCTTATAAAAAAATCGGGCTTTTGTATTTTTAACACTTCTTAACTGCTATTGTAACAAGTTATCAAGAGTCTTGTATTAAAATCTCATGATTTTTGAAACAACCAATAAAATTTTATTGACATTTATAGTAAAAAAAGTTTAAGAAAATAAAAATTTTAAATATCCGTCAACAGCTTAAAATTAATCAAAATATTTTGAAAATTGTATCAAGTATATGAATTGATGAAATACACATTTGGTGTAAATTTCAAGTATCTACAGTAATTCGTTTTTTAATTACAACAAAATAAGAAAATCACTACAAGAGAAATCAAGTGAATGCTGTAAAAATGTAAACTTCAAACACTCATAAAAATTTGATTTGACTTACTAGTGGAAATTTTTTTTCAAAGGTAGACAAATATATAAGAACTCTTGTATTCAATTTTTAAATCTTAGATATAAATAGAAAAAAATTATGAATATCTAACTAAATATAATTTTGCTAATTTTCGTGATTTTTATAAATGTTATCAAAATTCTAAGTTTTACGCTCATCAAAAATTATTGTGGATTTACTCTTAACTTTTTTTTAATTTCCATAAAACACTTACGAGAAACCTTGTAATACATTCACAAGTTTTTTGACCCAGCGAAAAATTTTTTATCGATATTATTAAAAAAAAACAAATAATAATGGAAAATTTCATATGCTTATAAATAGTTCAACACAAGTCAAAATATTTTGAAAATAATATGTTGTATAGAAAATACTTACACAAATATTCAGTGAAAATTTCATGTATCTACGGTCATTTTGGTTAGAGTTATACTAAAATCCAAAATCGATTTTTTCGAAAACTGGTTTTACGTAGGTACTAATTCCCGTTTTTACTTAATTTTTTGTTTGTTTTTCCTGTTGCTTTTGAAAACTTCCTGGAATTTTAAGTGTTGACCTCTTGAAAACACCAACTAGATACACTTTCCTATCAGAAAAGTTGCTGTTGATGAAAATCGAAGCACTTTTAATGCAAGAAACCGTGATGACAGACACAAAACAAAAATAAATAAATAAATATATAACACATATCATTGTAAAATCATCTATCGTTCATTTATCGAAAAAATAACGAATTAAATAATAATTGTTTTAAAAATAAATACATTATTAATACAGCAAAGAAGTGAGGGTACATTTGTTGAAAAAGGCTTGGCTTACTCCAAAAACATATGAATTTAAAAAAGATTTTACCAATGACTCAGCGAGAGAATTGCATTTAGAATGTCATGCACTTTATACATGTATACGTTATTAATTAAAAAATAAGTATTTAATTAATATTTATCCAAAATAAAATATTTTCCATAGTACTCAATTTTTTAAAAATTGTATTCTCTTTATGAAAATCAAGGGGGTTCAAGTGCACCCTCCGTCTTGATGCACCCATGATACATTATTATTATTAAATGACATAAAGACCATTAGTAGAAGTCGCGGAGGAATGTATCTTAGATTTATTATGAGTATATGATTTTTAATTTTTAACACATACATAATTAACAAAAACTATTAGGTTATAAGTTGAACTTGGGTTTTATGAATAATGTAACTTTGAGTTTTTGTTGTTGTAATTGTTCATAATCAAAAACTTTTTAGCATATCAAATAGATTCGTAGAGTAAAGATTATATTATAATGTAGCTTCAATTACTATTCTTCAGTGTCTACAAATATTATTTTTTTTTTTAAAAAAGTTTGAAAACGGCCATAAGACTAATTTAGACTGATAAACGATAATATGATATAATTAATGAGGTGGTTAAATATTAAACATAATAAATGTGCAGCAGTGATGTTTGTTATCACTGTATATAATTATAAAAATATGAAAACTGTAATTAAAGCGTTACCAAATTGTTTGAACACTTTGTATTTGTATATAATAATTAATATTTTATAACATATTATGTACAGAATATACTTTCAATGATTTAAATCAACTAAACTGCATTAGGAAATACAATTAAGTATAAGTTAGTAGTTAGTAATATAAATCAACTGAGGTCTGAGATAATGCATCGTAATGTAATGTTGAAAGATATTTTTTTAAATAAATAAATATTTTTCTAGATTTTCATAGTTATTATATTTATGCAATTAATATCTCAGTATATTTTCGTATAATATACAGCGACAGGCTTTAAGTAAAAAAGGCCAGTACAACACAAATGTTTTTAATTTGCATAAAGATTCATAACCACAGAAACCATTAAACTTAAATATAATTATAAATAAATATTCATATATCATATTATTATAGGCATTTATATACAGATACCTAATAGTAAATTAACAACTTAACATTAATTAAAGTTATGATTGATAAGTCTAATCATACTAAAAGGCAACCAATACCCCTTAAAAAAAACATTACTGAACCAACATTGTGTTCATTTTTAAAATATAGTAAAAAAATGAACAAAAAACCACTAAAAACTGTTTCGATGCTACCTAAGTGGTACATCAATCCAATATACAAACATGTAAAGAGCCGGTACCTGGAGAAAAGTAGAGTGATGAAAAAACAACACAATACAACTAAAAAGTCTGATGTAATGAAAAGTAAAAGAGTAAAATCGTCCATGTCATCAGAATCATTTAGTGAGGAGATGAACATTGATCGCAACAAATTGCTTACACTGGTGGATAAGTGTTTCATTGATCAATTGGAACATAATTTTCATTCAGAGTATGCAAATTTTATTCTGAACATGGACAGCAGACGACAACTCCAACATCATACATACAAATGTGGTCCATCGATCCTATCAGAGCCGAATCTGCTATTAACCATACATGATTTACTGAAGGTAAGCGAATCGCCTATTGAAATGTTAAATGCTGTATTCATGATCTGCAATTATGAAAAAACTAACACAAAAGAATGGTTTGAACCCCCAGAATACAAATGGTTGTGGGTGGCCGAAGCCATTATGATTACTGCTCTTATGTTGAATAATCGCACTCGTGACAGTGATTATGGCAACGATGATAGGCCGGAATCTGCGGTGTTCTGGTACGCGGCCGGCGTATTTTACGGCAGCAACGGATGCACGCAAACTGCCATAGGTTACCTAGAGAAGGCACGAACCATTGCCGATGGCCCAAACAGACTGATATTCCCATCGATAGCGCCCGACTTACACCTGGCAATGGGAGTTGACCAATATGGAGGGTATCTTAAAGAGCCATACAGCGTGTGGACACTGGCATGTATGTTCCAAAATTGTCTACTCAGACAAATCGCTATCCATCAAAAGCCGAAGAAAGCGCTCCGTACATTACAGAACGCCTACGAACTGCTTAAAGCGTCTGGTGAACCGGACAGTATTCCACAGATGCTAAAAGCAGAATTACAGTTCGAGCTGGGCCTCAAGTACAAAGCAGTTGATTCAATCGAGCTCTCAGTAAATGCTTTCTGTGAATGCGCTAAATCTGCTGAAAATATTCATCATGAGTTGGATTTAGATGCGAAAATTATGGTATCAGTAATGGATCCCAACCCACCAGAAAACTGGTCTTTACTGGAGTTAAAAGAAGAAGCAAAAAAAAGGTTGAATCTTCGACTGCTCGTCAAAACGATTGTTGCTCAAGGGATGGAAGCTAAGAAAAATGCTCGATTTGAAGAGGGTTTTCATCACTTTGCAGTGGTTGGATGGTTAACCATAAAGACAATGAAGCAAAATGCCGATGCTCTAGATATGGAAATAGCTTTATTTGACATGGCAATTTGTCGGACGGAAAGGATGTTTCAGATGTTTCCCATATCGAAAAAAACTGAACCAACATACCTGATCAACGAATTCAACCAGTGGACGGATTCCAAGGAAAAAAATATGTACTGTGAAGCTAAAAAGGAAGCCCAAGAATTTTATAATTTGTTTAAAGACACACTGGACGAGTCAGTCGAGAATTTAAAGATTTGTGGTAACGACGAGCAGTTTTTGGGCGAAAATGAGCAGTTTTCGGGGGAGGATGGGGAGTTTTCAGACAATGTCGAGCAGCTTTTGGTCGACGAAGACGGGCAGATTTTGAATGTTGATAAGGGTTTTTCGGTCAATTTCTCAAGTCAGTTTAATTATTATAAATTGTAAAATGATACACATCTATTTGCCCTGAATCGTTCTGTTGTCGTCAATACATTACTAACCAATAGGAAAGAAAGACATATAGGATGAAGTGCGATATTGAAAAATGAAAATCCTATATAGGAATATGGTGGTTGCAAGAAAATTGAAAACCGAAAGAAGTTGACTGAATAAACCAGCATTTATTTGCCTATTTCATTTAACGTAAGCCACTTAATATTTCAAAAACTATTAAAACTTTTTAAAATATTTTTAATAATACTTGTTATAATTTTTAATTAATATGTTCTGGAGTGGATACATAAAAATTTAATTTTGGACTTATGAATTATGAGTTACAAGTATTTAACGTTTTGATTGACTGAGTGGAGTGGTAAATGAGTACCCCACAAAATGTTTGTTCACTACTCCGCTCATCCAAACTTTAAATATTTATAAATTATAACTATTATAATGCCTTATAAATTGTCAGAAATTCGATTTTTAAATATCGATAGTTTGAATAAAAGTCTGCCATTCAAAAGAGTAAAAAACTTAAACAATTTAGGAAAGTGAGTACCGGTCTGCTGTAATGTACCGGTCATTAGGTGCATGTAGTGGGTCACTGTAATGAATGTATGAAATATGAATTGAATGATATTTCATTATATATGATTCTGAACGAAGATAGTCTGTCAGCCTACATAAAGTATATTCATTCATGAAATTATTTTGGTATTAATTTTAAGGTAATTAATTTTATTATTTATACTATTGCGATTTGTGGTAAATTGATTTAATTGTTGAATTAAATACTCCATTTTTCATACTATTAATATTTCAATATTGTATGTTTATTTATTTCATATTATATAATAATTATTAACTTTTGAGTTTTTGACCTAACTTTTGAGACATTAAAATCAATACATTTTCATCACATGAAGTTCAGAATCTAAAAAACGAACGTCGAACATGTTTTGTTTAAATTATTGTTTGGTACTATCGGTTACCTAAAAGTTAGATTATTGTCTTCACTCTTACACATCATTGTATTCAAATTGAACACATCCATTACAGTGAAATATTCAATGAAACCAATATTCGGGTTTTTTAAAACTTTTATAAAAATAATCTATTGTTTAATATACTCATTATTTTCAAGTAGCTTAAAAAAGTATAATATATAAGTAAAAGCCATATCAAATAAATGGACTTTCTCTTAAATATTTCTGAGTGTTTAGCGCCTAGAATAATTTGACTTTATTTTTCCCCAGCTAACGGTGAGTCCTAGCTGGTATGAATCCGCAAAACATAGTTCAAAAGTATTTTGAATTGAAAAAGTGCCAAGCTGATTTCTGCACCATCTAGAAAATAGTATTATTATAATAACCTATATTAGATAATAATTAATAGTAGGTAACTTGTTTTTATGATTGAACCTTTACGTTATTATAAGAATTACTATGAAACTATTCTAACTTTAAGAAATTCAAACTATTTCAATTACTCACATAATAGTTATTACTTATCACAGATAGTCACAGAATCTGGATCACTGGTCTTAAAATTCTTTACATTAGATTAAAATAATTTAAAACTAGTTAAATATGAAGATTTAATTGTATACTCTGTAATATACTTAATAAATATTTATGCATATATAGTAATATTATGTAAGTACATTATAATGTATCAAAATCCAATAATTGAAATAGATTAAAATAGACGTATATGACATTAATGATTAATGTGATTGATATTATAACAAATCTGGCTGATATACTGAAGAGTGTATAGCAGAAAGACCCGACACATTGAAAATTAAAACTGATATTAATGAAATGTATGAAAAAAATTATGATAATTATATGTATGGTAAATAATTTAAAATTTACTTATATCTGAAAATTCCCGAAAAAAAACTTGTAACGTTTCAAATGAATTAAATCGAAAAAAAATGTTATATACTTAAATAAGCTTTTTTATCATCAGTTTTTTTCTAAGAACTAAATTTATGAATTGGCCATTTTGTATTTTTCAAAAAAAAATTTTAAAAAAGTTCAGTATCAAATTATAAAAATCAACAATTGTATACTGAACTTGTAGCGCAGGCGCCTATTAATTATATACAAAGCAACATATTTTAAAATATTTATAAGAACTTAAGTTTTTTTATTTGACTGGTCATTTTGTTACACCTTGACCTTGTATTATGTATATATTAAATAATGTTCTAACAACAAATGCAAGGGAACAAAGACTTTTTTTTTAATCTTCAACTATACGAATATAATATCTAGGTGACTGACTAAATAGTAAATATACAACTTAAAAATTTTAAAAAATTTAACTCAACTTTCAGCCGCTATTGGAGACAATCTTAGCCATTTTTCCATCACCTTATATAATATATACTTGACGAAAGGTTAGGGTGCCTAAAATGTATTTGGCGCACTAAGATTAACTTTAAAAAAGTTGAATTTTGAGTAATTAAATATTTACGTGTTTTGGTTATTATAAAGTTATGCAGCAGACAATGTTGAACAAAAGCCTTATAATTAAGACGTGTTGAGTTGACCTCCATAAGCCAATGAATTATCTCTGTTTGTTGACTTTCGTGCAAAATCACGAACACCCACAATGATTTACGCGATGTTAAAACCCTTTGTAAACTTTGCCACGCCGTGTATATTGACCAGTTTTACGAGACTGCTTAATTAAGTTCCGTGTTAAAGTGTCCTTATAAGTTTGCTTCATACTCTGTGTAATTAATATTCGTCCAATTATGTTCAGTTTTCGATGTACTATGAGTACCGTATTTAAATGTAAGAAAAATAAGCTACTGTATATATATTAGATTGTACCTTTAGGTATAATTCAATACTTCCAGCAGGGAAATTTATGAACTGTAAAAGCTATTTTTTACTGGTAGCGTATTTAATTTTATATCATACACAAAAATATTTTTAAAAAAATAACAATATATTTGATAAGTTTTATTTTTAATTGTATTTTCCTCAGTGAATACTTCACCCAATTGCGCCACTAGGGTGTGCGGGCCAGTCCTGTACAAAACAATTGGCTGGGTGTATTATTATAATCTAAAATATAATATGGATAAATAAAACTGTCAATTAATATTAGAGCTTAACATACAACTTTATATGATGCACTCTTTGTACTGACTAGCCTTAGAACCTGCTAAAATGTTTATTAAAATAGTTTCTTAGTATTTTAAGAAAGCTAGAAAAAACACTTTTTAGTTATGAATTATAATGGATAATTATAATTAATATTCACAGAATTCCGATGGGCTCGTTTTTACCACACAATAAAATAATTAATTTTGAAATTAATTTTACTGCATTTTTTTTATATAAGTAGGAACTTTTATCTTTACATTAATCATTTATTTTAATTTTAGTTGTGTTTTTTTCTTTTTTAAACAGAAAGACTAACGTCTCACAGGCCATAATTATATAATCAAAAGAATTTAATCAACTGCTAAAATATGCAGTATGAAGTATCTGACTTAATATATGTGTACAAGTTATAAGGATTCAATGGTTGTATTACAAATATTTATTTTTTTACCCGCCTATTAATTGTGATGAAAATATAATTTTGTAATAATAGTGCTGTTTTTGTGTATTTTAGATTTTCAAATGTAAGAATGTGTTTTTAAACTAATTGAATTTTCATTTCATACATTTAATTGTAACATTTTCCCATTGTAAAAACTAAGATATTTCTTGTATATTTTCAAATATTTGTATTTACTTAAACCCATTCCCTATAGGTATTACCTATTAGGTATAGAGCTTCCAAGAGTTTATTGTAACTTTGGTTTTTATTTTCCAGACAATAATAATTAAGTCCCTCCTTTTATAGTTATATATATTATAACGAAATGGACAAGCGTTTTCTTGGTGTTCCAATTACTTTTTCGCACGAACTACAGCACGTGATCCCAAGAGAAAAGACTACGGTAGACCACTGATGCCATTTTTTTTATCTACGAGACTATTCCATACGTGGACAGTTTGTCCGACAATGTTGTTTATGATATATTTTATAAGGGTTCACCGCGACAATATTGCCCAGTGGAGTTGAGAAACGAATGTGCGAGGATAAATTTCCAAATAAAAGGCACAGGTACTTCGCGTAATTCAAAAACGGATGAAATAAGTAAGTAAGAATAAAATAAATAAAAATATAGGAGGTCTATAAGTCCAACGTGAGATATTTAAAGAGTTTCGCGTTATTTAAAAAGTTTATTCATTTTCATAGACAGGATGTCAGGACATATATACAGGAGATATGCACTATACATTGCATTTTACACACACACACACACACACACACACATATATACATATATACATATATATTTATTTATTACAGCTACAATTTTGCACGCCCAGCGATAATACCGTTGGAAATCTTTTTTTACGGAACAAAATACTTATTTAAAACCGAAACGTTCAAATAGAAAGGATAAAATAAGAAACAAATATATTATAGAACAACCAAAATAAATCTCAGCAAGCAGCGTGCAGTATGTTTTTGGATCCAGGTACCATTTGTTCCAAATGGGTAATATATTGTAGGTGGGTAAAAACTAGAAGTGGAATAATGTTAAATACCTATGTATGAAGTTTTATTTGTTAGTTAAGACTATTATTTCGTTTCGAAGTGTTCAGTAACACTTAGATAGTCGTTTAATTTAAAAACTATATTGTAAGAGATTTAAATAGAAAATGTATACCATCAAAACAATTTTTTTTTTATAGTTTTTTTTAGTTAGTTTTTTTTAATTTTTTTTTTAAGAAAAAACTTTTAGTATAATATACTTTTAAATTTATTATTTTGATTGAATCTTTATATAATGTCATACTGAACTAGTTATAGTGTAATTTGCCTTCGTCAACTTAAAATATTTTAATATAGTTTATATACTAGACAGTCTTAAAAAGTATATTTTAATAATAATATTTAAATATTATTAACTAGGTGACTTTAGTATGAATAATTTTATATTCTAATACATTTTCAGAAAGTGATGAAGTGTATATTTGTACATTGTAAGTTCACTATTATAGTTTTAATTCAATCAAGAAAACTAAATCATAAACATATGATCAATATTAATTACTTTTTTTTGTTTATGTCGTCTGTGCAAAATTATTTAACTCATTTCCTAATGCTATACTTTTAGTATATAGTACCTAACTAACTACATTTTTTATTGTTAATTCTGAATTTTTTTTTGTAAGCTCTTTCCTCGTAATTTTAGGACTTCAACAATAATTATATGTTCTATTGAATTTTTCGAACTCATGAGTTCTCAAACGGATTTAGTGTTTATAAACATATTATGATCTTCTAAATTAAAAAAATTATTCAAAAATATTCAAAGTTTAAAAATGTTTTTATTTTAATTGGTACCAATATATTTTGTTTGGCCTTTCCGTATGTTTTAAGTATGTATCTATTAAATATACAGAGATAGTGGTTAAAACGTAGGTATACTTTAGATTAAATATTGTTCACGATAGATAAGACTCTAGGATAAGGCATAATTTTGTTCAAATGAGCCTAATAATACCCCTAAAAGATCACACACTCTATAACTATTATTATTATTATTATTTATTTATTCAATGAACAAAACGGGCAGATCGCCCAATAATGATATTATTTATGCAACTGCATCCTTAAATATATTGCAGTTTAAACCAGTTTGCAATGTAACAGTCATTTTATATAAGTGTATGCTCAAAAGGTATATGTAAAGAACGAAAACCAAAATTATTTCAGAATTGTTATCCATCTGCGATTGATAATCGCACTGCAATGTTCATAATATTATGTGACATATTCTGTGACACTTTACTGTATTTTTTTATAATGTATATTGTATACTAGCTGTTCCTGCATGTATGGCGTTGAACAAGGTTACAAATTAAATGCTTGTGGATTTACACCTACTTAGACACCGTTTAATGTAAACTACACAGATTTTCCACCCTGTTATTACTTTTTTGGGTCGTCTTGGCCAAATAAAAAATAGGTACAGCCGCACAGGCTTAAAATTATATCAAATTGTAATAGCTTTTTTATTTTCTGTTACCAATAGCAACAATATATAAGTGAAAAATATGATGGGTTTTCGTGAGTCAGCTATATTCAACGTTTATATTATATTGAAAAGTAAAATGTAATCAATACAAATTAGCGTATATGACACCACGAATCTTGATAAATCTATTAACGAATATTTTATTGACTGATCCTGTACGGCGTTTCTTTTGATAAATTAAATAATACCAGCAGTGGATTTACCCTGTCTTGCAATCCGTTAATTAAAAAAGTATAACATTGTGCTAGGACTAAAATTTAGGGGTCAGATTATTGTCACCTGCCTCACGCAGGAGACACTTTATGTTTGTCTTTTTGAGATAAGTAACAAGACCATGATAATACAACTAAAAAAATTGTAATTAAGCTTAATAACGTATAGGAAACTATTTCTTGATAATAAAAAGTTAAAAGTCTTTTCATTCGAATTTATCATTAAATAACATAATTATTAAAATTTATGAATTAATTCACTTTTGTTAAAACAACGAATGATTTTATACAAATTACAATCATTAAATGATGTAATACAATTCTAGGAGTACAAATTTAAAGATGTTCGGGTGATATTTTCAATTTTATTGATTAGATATTTGATGAAACGCTTACATATATACAACAGTGCATCATTTATATAAATTTAATTAGATTTTACCAAAATACAACGTTCGAACTATAATATATTGGTATATTATTTCTTTTTATCATACAGTGTTTCAGTATAGTATTTTGGCAACACAGATATCAAACCATTTCAATTAAAACAAAACAAAATAAAATTATTGTTTGAATAAATACCATTTGTGGGATCAACAATATAAAATTACAATGAATTAAGAGTGTTATCAGTTGAATAAATAAACAAAACTTTTGTTATTTTATGGTTTGTGAAAAGTTTAAAAAAAAACAATTCAATATTTAATTTAATTTAATATTGCATGGACTATGTCCAAAAGTTTAAAAGGGAATAAAAAACATATATAATACTTCAATAACATATTTTACTAATTCATGTTTTGGTTAACGACTTCTAGACTATTCTGCTTGTTTCAACTTTAATATACAAAATCAAAATAATGATAGATACCTACATTGTCCACACATTTTAATAAATAGTGGTACTTACATATAAAAAAAACTTAATTATAATTATAAAATGAATACTTAGAACATAAATAGAGATATGTAAATATGTTATGCATAAATATACTATAATATTACATAAGTTTATCTGGATATCTAGCTATTATGCGATTGTTGCCTGTCTTGTTACATTATTACTTTTTAGTTTTTCCCACTCTCTCGATTGTTTATAAAGTACTTTATAGCTTACACAACATTTTAAACTTATTTTGCTGAAAATGGTATAATAACTCTCCATCTCAGACACTTAAGCTACCTATGCTTAAAGAAGTAGGGTCTAATCACAAATCTGCATTAATATATATCTACTAGATGTGTATACTTCTTCAATTTTTTTATTTAAATTTTAAATAATAATAAATGTTGCTAACATTTATTTCTTATTTTTTAACTCCAAAAGTAACAAGCCAATTCAAAAATGCTACTAATAACTAAAAACTCTTGATGTTGGAGATTGGAAGAAATCTTTTACTCCGGAATGTATAATGACTGATAAATAAAATAATTTATCACTTTGCTTAAAAAATGCGTAAGAGGAAAATATTTGTGTGGTGGACTTTTAAATTAATAGCCACTCCTGTGTCTTCTCTCAAAATCCCATGTCTTCTTTGTTATATGAAGTAAACGCTTTTCTACCTATAAACTATAAAGTATAAGTTATAATACATTAATACCTATACGGCTATACCATGCAAGTGCAATACATAATAAAATAAAATATATTTATATATATATATATTTATACATATTATGTATAGGTAGTAGGTACTCGTTATAGGAAACACTCATCCTTGTACAGTTGTACCTACAGCCAGGCATAGTAAAATACTCTATTTTCGTATGGGAAATCAAACTAAATATATTATACGATTTTAAAATCGTATAAGCCGCATATTTATGTTGTTCATAAATTGATTTTGCTCTTTCCGACAAGATGACGTGCGGCTATGAACTTGCACTAATATCGATTGGAAGGAGAAGTCCAAAACCGACTACAGGCTATGTTTGACGAGAATAATATCTATTCACTTCAAAACAATTTACGAAGAAAACTTTGAAGTATGTTGATGAAAATGATGACTGTCGTTGTCGATCCGATCCAAAGCAGGACATTTTCTCGTGTATATTACGTCTGAATTATAATAGAAGATTAGTTACATTGATCGTCATCATCATCCTCCAAAATCGAGGTCATTCCTGTATATAATTCTATATAAAAAATACAGATGATTCGACCACTTACCTCAAAAACTTAAGCTGATTCTACTAATGTTATGAATGCATAATATTATGATATGGGATTTTATACAAACCGTACATTCACAAAATGAAACATCTGATACTATGAATAATCTATGGGTGCCGGCATTAATTACAAATTTCCCATAAAAATCTGTATGAAAAAAAACAAACAGGTAAATTTAAAGTTTCACTAATATTCGTGATTTCTGAAGTATCCGTCATAGATGTGTTATTCTGAAAAGAATGGGTTGATTTTCGTAAATTTTGTACAAAGTCTGGTGTTGAATAGAAATCTTCAAAGCCAAATTCTTTTGAAGTGACTAAATTTGATAACTTTGAAGTTAAAAGTTTTTTAAATTTAAGTGTTTTTTTTTTAAATAAATCTATTTAAATAACCTATAACAACATACGAGCATACAAAATTAATTAAAAAGGTATGGGTAATTACTCAATAAATTTAAGTGTTAAATGAGTTTTAATTTATGCAGTCACATTGTTTATACTTTATTCCTGTCATAATTTTATTATAATTAAACATTTAAGTAGTAATCCAAAGATTTTTTGTACAATAAAATTGCCGCTTATAAGGTATTAAGGTGTATTATAATCAGACATGAAGAAACCATACTTCTGTTTGTGGAGAAAAAGTATTGACAGGAGTCAGGACACCCGCCCAAAATACGACACTGAAGAATATGCTCGCCGTTGCTGGTATCCAGGGTACCGCTAAGACTTCGGGGTCAGACGGGCGGAAACGTTTTGAAGTGAGAGTGCAAAATATCCATAATATATATATATATATAATTATAGTATTGAAGAGTCGAGAAGAACGACGAGTGTGATGCTCGCGCACAACAGTTCGTGCGTGAGTGCGATCGTGGCACTGGCCTTTTGAAAATTTAATTAACTGTGGCGACTGCGGCAGTAGTCGGGGCCTCGGAGGAATATAGAGAGCGACGCAGCAGCAGTGGACACTGGTCATTTCGTGTGGATATATATATATATATATATATATTTGATCGAGACACGTTTATAATATATATTGCGATATAACTACACTATAATAGTTGTTTAGTACTTGTATAGTATATATAGTTGTCGACTTGGACACTGCAATAATATGATATCGTACAACGATAGCATTACTATAGTAGGTATGCACTACACATCTATGCACATATATATGTACCCGGGTGCTTTATGAAACACGTTTCCGTCTCCTCTCTTTCGGGTTTGATTATCTCTAGTCGCAGCCCTTACAGCCTTTTGGGTCTGTTTGTTTAAAGGCCGCGAAAACCTCACTATAATATGATGTGCCCGTAAGTATAGGTATATATAAATAAATGTGTTTCCGACGACGGCGACGACGATATTCCCAGTCGCGTGGTGGCCAGCTATTAATTTTCGATTAGCGTAATGCGCTTTGGGAACGAGCTGTCCGCCGCCGTTCGCCCGACGGGTTTCCTTTGGCCAATAATAATAATAATAATAATAATGCGATTAAAAACGACGATTACGATAAATTTGCCATGGCAGCAACACAGACGGACCAAGACCGTCTTCTGACCATACCGGCCCCGCCTATATATATATTATACATATATACACATCGGTATAATAATGTAATGCTGCAGCAGTCTTGTCCTCGTGAATTTCGACCGAATATTTACATAATATTTGTGTGCATATATACGCCTACCCCTACGAGGGGAGGTGCGGTACGTATAGGTCCCTGCGTACCCGACGGCTTAGTGCAAATCGCCTAATCATTGCCCGCGGAGCTTTGCCGAAGACGACGACTTACTGCAATCGTACCTAGCCGTAGTATTATGTAAAACGTAAATTTGCTTTGTGCTTAACATTGTGTTGCGATTCAAATATAGAGTATCCTACCCAATGGCCAATGACAGGAACTCACCAAATGTTATTTTATTGTTATATCATATATATATATATTACCATTTATAGGTCATCGTCATTAATTTGCAATATACTGTTAATAGTCCTGGAGGTATAATTAAATAACAAAAAATTGAAATGTTATAATAAAAAAAAGTTACATAATTTTTTTATATTGAATTGAAGGTTGTATAGGTACCAAAGCGAATCATTGGACATTTTAATACGATATTCCCTAATTAAAATTCTGAAACAAACACAATTGTTTTTTTTTGTTTTTCGAATGCGATGATTTATATAATCAAATTAAAATGTTTATTATTACTAGTAATATTACAATAATAAAAATTATATTATATTATTATATCTCAGAGGTGCTACTATACTAAATGGGTAGCCCGTTCATTATTTATTTAATTTACCTATTTTGCTATTATTGTCATCGGTAGTAGATATTTTTTTTCAATAAAACATAATGTAAATTTTAAATTGCGTGGCCCTTGGTCACTACTATATATACCTACCTCTAAATGACTAAATATTATTATTATTATCATGCATATATGCAGAAGGAAAGGTGATATACGATTCCTTGTTCAGTGGAGTTTCACAGGAAACTAAAAGAAACCCCCCACTGTCCCTTGTGACTGCAGCAGGTAGGTATATATACTCTATTATAATGGGTATATTATAGTAGGTAGGTACTATAAAGTGGCAGGCGACAGTCGCGGTCATTGCAACTGTGTGAGGAAATTATAGTAGTCACTCAAATTTACAACAGGACAGTGTCAGCATATATATAGACAACAATAACTCATACAGGGCTACCTGCATACTATATTACTCTGTATACCAGTACATATTATTATATATTATATCACACTCAAAAATTATATGATGTTCGAACCAACGAATTTCCAATTAAATGAACAAGCTATAGGTTATTGTAATAATCAGGGTGATTTTTCGACAGTAAGCATTCATCATCGTCATCACAAAAAATATTGATGTTTTTGAGAACGCCTATTTTTTACATCACTTGAGATCATTAACGCTATTTCTATCGTGATAGAAATACAGCGTAGGACATTTTTAATTTCCAAATACAAAGCAGAATATTTTTTTCGAGAGTTTCGAGAGTTTTTTCAATGTATGTATTCAATTTTCAATGATAGTATTTGATTGTTATATAGAGTAATTTACTCCTCCTATGTATTCTTAAATAATGAATTTATTCAAATTCTGATTTTTCTAATTTTTAGGGAAACTTGACGATCATATTTTCAAATTCTCAAAAAAATGTATATTAATTGAGGACTTTTCTGTGACGATACAAACTTCTAGTTTTAAAATGAGAACCCCCTTTTTTCATTGTACATTATTTAGTAGATAAATTTGTTGAACATTTTGATGTACTTCATTCTAAATTCAAGGAATAGTTCGTACATTATTAAAATGTCTATAGGTAATAAGGATAAAAATCTTTAAAGTCCTTAAAAACAGTTTTATTAATAAAGTAGGTCGCTGTAATCGCTGTGTTAAATTTGAATTCAATGTCATGTCAATACCTTATTACATACGAAAAATGATTCAGTCATTTTGAGCGGAGATAATCTGTCAGCTTAAGTATATTTGATTATGTATTTATTTAATTATATTGCTATTATAGCTGGTTATTCTGTGCGCAATTTAGCTATTTAGTAATACGCAGTCGATTGAATTAATTCTTGCCGAAGACATACAATTTATTATTTTGTATTTGTATTATCAATCATATTATAATACTATAGGTACTTAATTATATTAGTGTTGTTAACTATAGTATCGTCTCGCTCATAGTTTAAAGCATTATAAATAATATTAATATTTTTCGAAATTAAAATGAGTGTTTAGGTAGGTACTGTCAAAATAATCACTCCGTATGCTGTTTAAATATGTACTTCCGAGATAAGGTCCCCGGGATGCTGCATATAACATAAACCGAGAATTACAAAATAAAATATATAAATTATTTATTAAACATAATAATTAAAACACTTCACATATTTCTATGAACGTATATTATGCTTGATTTGAATAAATGACAAGCTGAATTCAATGAATCTTAGATGCATATATAAATAAGTACATTTATTATCATAAGTTATAGTTTTTGAAAATGTCAAATTACCTATGACTGGAAAATGAATAAAACAGTTTTAATTATTTTTTTTTTATTTTCAATTATTCATTAGGCTAACAAACATTTTTTTGTTTCCGCACTCGGTATGTTTCACAAGCTAAAACTCCAGGGAACTTCAATTAAAAGTTTAAATCACACCCTTGATATCTGCATGGCTTAGTCAACCCCGTGACAAGTTAATGAACTTTTAACAACAAAATATCACTTGAAAAAATTATGGTGTATTAAAATAACTTTTCCTTTAATTTCGATTTTAAAACGATTATTATAACCGTATAAAAATAAGAATAATTAAACTATAGTAACTACTAATTAAATACAATTTTTAATTTTTTTTATTAAATGCAAGTTTATAACTATAATATGTATAGGCTCATACAAGTGTTATTACAGTTCAACTCTGTCGATATCGTTGTTGTTATTATTATTATTGTTTATTATACAGACAGAATTTATGCTTGAATATATAAGCATATGCGTGAAACTCTCGTTAAATGTCAGACTTTCAGACTGATCACTTTTTAGTTTTTTCAGACAAGTAAATGGTATAAGATATATCTATTATTATTACATAGAACACAAAATATTTTATAATAGTGACTATTGTGAAAGGAATCAATTCTATATTCAATAAAATGGATGGCGCAATTCTAAATACGACAAAAAAGCAATTCGTGGTAAAAGTGGGGGGTTCAAACGCTATTCGAATGTCGTGAGGCTAAGTCGAATGATAAAGATAAATTAACACATTTTGAAAGAATCTAAAAGTATATTATAGTCACGGGGGATTTATGTTTTCTGCATTACCTACACCGTATAGAGACGATTATAAATTGAATAACAATATAAATATTACACACTGAATATCGATTAAGTGAACTTAGTGGACAAAATCCAATTAAATTTAAATTTAAAAAGCAAATAGCTTATTTTTGTAATCAAATACAAGTGATTAACTGAAACTTGTTAAACCTTATACAAGGAATTTTTAGTCAAAATTCAAATTAGAAGGTAATATCAAATACAAATTCAAAATGTAATTCTTTTTTATTTTTATTATTCCCGAAAACTCAATGACAATTTTTTTTTACATCATTAAATACCGTAAAAACTATTGAAACATTGCACTGCTGTTAGGTGCTCAACTTATCATTTTCTAATTTTTCTAATTGTCAATTCTTAGTGAAATGTTTAAAATATTTAGTCAAATAAGCAGAACGCTTTAAGACAGATACAGATGGAATTTTCCCTGCAGCAGTTAATTAAAATAAATAAATAAATGAATACCCCCGAAAGAAAAAACATAGATTATAGTTTATTTTATTAGTAAATTATACAAAAAACATCACGCCTATTTATCTTTAATATTAATATATTTACAATACTAAGTAAATAAAAAATGTTGGTAATATAATAACAATTACAACAAAATGAGAGAATCGTTCAATGAGAATTCCTTGATTTACGGTGGACATACCTAGATCAACATAGTACATATATTTTTTTTATTATATTAGAAATAAGCTTAGGCAGCGATGGCCATCAGCTGATATTTGACACCATTAATTTTTTTTTTTTAATATAATATTAGTTCACAACAATATACCGATATGGCTGCTTCGATATTTCTACATACTGGTACGTGAGATGTATACTATTTCTTTAAGTATTTGATAATTATGTTAGATTAATACGACCTTTGCACTTTTTTTTTATATTGGTCACATTTCTACATAGATTTTTCTTCGATTCCAAATTTTTAAAAATTGTACATAATATAAATAAGGTTATAAATTAATTGATTTTTGCCTTTTTCACTCTTTATAAATGTATGCCATTATCGTAGAAAAAAAACACAGTCGACACACACAATATTGCACCTGCATGCATTAATCTTTGGACTAACAAATACATAAGTATCGATACCAATTCACAGCGATCCTTAATAATGATTTATTTTTGACAAACCGTATTGTAGAAGTTAGCTTAGATTATTAATATTATGTAAGTATAATAGTACTTTAAATCAATAGTTGGAATTTTAAAACCAGTTTATTAATACGTCATAGAAATAAATTCATCTGATAAAATAATATACAAGTTCATAAGTAAGTAAGCTCGCATTTATTACAATAAAGCTATATATTGTATATAGTCACTAATAGCTTTTTTTTTCGTTATAACCGACGACGCCGCAGGATCAGCTTTCGCATTGCTTCCGCGGCGCTGCCATCGTTTAATAGTCACTAATACCTATATCTACATATATTTATTATTTATATATGTAGAAGATACCTAGGTACTAGAAAAACCTTACATATTATGTAAATATTATTTATAACATACGAATTTTTATTTCAAATTATTTATGTTCCTATGACAAATTAATTAAATCATAATATTATACTTCATTGATATTCTATTTTTTTAATTTTATTAAATTTTATTTCTATTTTATTTTTACTTAATTACATAGGTAATATAACATAATATCATTGGTATTTATTTATTTACTTTTATATTTGCTGATCCAGAGCGACTGGCAATGATAATATAATATAATACCCGTATAGGAAATACGCTTATATAATATAGCAGCTTAATAATCATTACCGATCGGTGTAATGTAAGTCAGTGGCATCGTCTGAGTGAAAACTTAGTGCCTATTCTATAAATTATATAATACCTATATATTATTTACACTGTGGGGCAAATAATAAGTGTCCATTATGAATAGAATAATACCTACAAAAAAAGATCATTGGAGAAAGGGTGAATGAGCCCCCCCCTTCGCTATCCCCTAGGATACCTCTGAATAGCATCACTGGTATTATATTATTGTAGTTGACAACGGTATAATTGGGTAAAATGCGAATCGATTTGCATACCTGACCCAATGCGCGTGACATAGGTACCTATTAGACTTATCAGTGTATCCATAATGAAACCAATACTTGTATTTAATTTTAATTTATGCATGACTATTAATAATTGTTATATATTAATATAATATACATATTATATAACCCGATATCGATAGGTACAGCTTGATCACGGATAATAGATATATATATCTATTATCCGTGCAGCTTGATAACATCGACATGGCACTTCATTCAATAAAGTGCAATTAAAATATTACAAAAAAATGCGTTTAGTCTCAGATTCTCAACTGTATAGATACAGTAGGTGAATATGTATTGTGTCTACATCAGTGTAGTGTAAAATTCAGTGGGTGGATTGGCCCACCGGGAGGGGAGCAACTATTTTGTTAAAAAGGGGCCGATGAAGTTCCTGATACTGAAAATACTGCTATCGTACTCGCAAAAAAATATTTAAGTTAATAAATACAGCTTAACAAATCGAACCTATCGTTGTGTATATGATCGTTAAAATTCTGTAAACCATCATACAACACAAATAAGTACCAAAGCCCAAAGGCCCAAGTAAACAAAACAGTCATAATAAATTTAAAAAAAAAAAGAAGATTTTTAGAAAATAATGTATATCATATTGTATATTTGTGTCGTTATCATTTTCAAATTGTTCTTTCTTTTAATTGGCATGATGCGTTTTTGATTTCATATTATTTGGAGCATTTTGATTAGAAAAAATCAAATTCCGGACAATTAGCGCATATTAGTTATAAAAGTATTTATAGTTTATAGATGAGTGGAGTAGTGGACCGACATTTTGCAGAGTACCTACCCCTGTACCTACCCCTAAACTCTGATCATTTATATATATCAAAGTATTCCAAAAAATAGAAGAATAAATTAAAAATGCATGATGTCAAAAAAGCTAAACATTTTTATTTAAATAACGACAAAAAATAGTTTAAAAATTCTGTTTTTTAACTACTTAAAATTATATATTTATATGTAAGTATAGAATACTTTCAAGAACGTTAATAGTTTTTGAAATAATGAGACTTGCCTATGTTATAAACGGATCATCCGGTGCGGTGTAGGTGCATATATATTATACTGTATATACGACTATACTATATGTAGTATATACCTACCGCTAGCTCTCGAAAGTATGTAATAAGTATAGTTACCTATATATGTATTAACAGTATATATTCGTTCACATATATTATATACTGAATCTATAGCACTATATCTATTGCACTTGTGTTCGAGACACCGTATACATTATTATAATTTGCCAATCACTGCCAAGTATACAGTTATACCTTATACACCCACTAAATACACTGCAGAATATTACATTTTACTAATTTTAGGTATATAATATTATAGCTTACCATCATGACGTCAGCGTACAATATCGTCGCAGCAGCGCTAAAAGGGGGAAGTATAATATGTATTGTACATAGGGTAGGTACATATTGTATAATACTATAATATATATATATATATATATAATCAGATATTTCAGCCGGCGTGGTGCTATTTTAGTGACGAATATTAGCATTAGGTATACATATATATATATTACATAGGTATATAATATTCGATGTATAGGTATATATACATACTTCGGAAGGGGAAACAATAAGACGTTGTATGGCCCGGCGAAACGTTGATAGGGGCGGGGGAAGGAGGATGAGAAAATATTTTTAACGTAATCCTTAACCTCGCTCCCTTTTTTCCATCGCGTGCTGCTCGTGTATACATGTATATGGTGCGTATACCCTTGTATATATACACTATATACGATACATACATACATACATACATACATATATATATATATATATATATATATGTATATGTATGTAAGTATATAATATATCTGACGGGTGAATTATTGATGTGATATATTATAGGAAAAGTGAATCGGCCGCGTGTGTGCGAGCGTCGGAGGAATATTAATAATTTAAAACGACCGCTCTTGCGCAGGGAAAAATACGTAATAATACGAACGGTGCAGTAATATAACAACACAGTCGTATAGTACAGGATAGGCAAGTAGGTACATAATATAGATAGGATTGCCTATCGGGCAAGGGAGGAAAAATGAATAGCTAATATATATGGGCATATATAGTTATGGAAGTCATATTTTCGGAAAATTGCTTATATTCGAGCCACGGACACAATTTGAGGGCGGAACTCGCAGGACGTGCTGAGCTGCACCCTCAGTTCTGAAATGAGCACCATAATAATTGATGTTCTCGGTGGTTTCATTAACAGTACCTATATTGTATAACAACTAATACCGTTCTTATATTATTAGGCGTATATATAAATCATAATAAATAGGTACAAAATATAGTCTTTGTTAAATTCGTGTAATGGAGGGTATGTAGTAGGGGTAAAATTGTTCACCACATGATCACTAGACTAAGTGGAAAAATAGAGGACGAGTACCCTAAAACCAGCACCCCCCTATAGTTTGTCATTTGAACACCTTCCGATACGTATACATAGGTACACCACTAGTAAGTATATACACCTAAAATTTTGGGTATATAGTACTGCACATAGCGTACAATTTTTTCGACCACGTAAGTCCAAGTTCGTCGCTGTGACCGCGAGTCTTGTCGCGGGACGGCTGTGGCGGACGGTGTCGCGCGCGCGATCCGCGTCCGCGTGGCGCGGCAGCGTCGGCCGGTGTGCGAGTACCGACACGCCGCCGGTGGACGAAGGCCAGCGGCGTCGGCGGCCAGCGATTGGCCGGCAGGCGGAGTCACCAACGCCTGGGCACTGCCGGCCGGTGGGCGTGGTCGCGGCCGCGTGGACGTGGCCAAACGCTGACGCACACACGTGCAGCCGCCTACGCACACACCGGCACCGGACACGGCCGGACGGCGGTAGTGCACGGCGGGCCGCGTGGGGCGTGCACTGACGCGCCTGCGCGCCCACGTACGCGCACGCACGCGACCACGGCACACTGTCCGCGGGAACGTTTCGGTGGCGATGCGTTTAGAGTATCGCGCGCACTCCCACCGGGACGACCATAGTCGCTGTGTGCACTCGGGCCGAGAATTTATTTTTATTGCATTTCCTCGACGTTTCCTTGCAAGACGTCCCTTACGCGTCACACAACGGTATACTATTATTATGTCACAGTACAACCGCGCCTGATCGCCACTGCACCGCCGGGAATAACACTTTCGTCTTTGTCAAAGATTAATTAATTTTTTTTTTTCCGTTTACTCTGTTTCCGCGAGAGACGCCGGTCGTCCGACTAACGTCCACGTTTCGTACGTAATATAATACAATATATTTTATATTCAACACCCGTATAAAGTTATTGGCCGGACACACTTGCTGCTGCAGATCCAACGAATATTAATTCCGCATTAACATTCTCTCGTTAAACGAGCGCTCGCGGTCCGCACACACATCACCCGATCGTACATATCGCGCACACACGTTGACGGACACGTATAGGACGGCGGTGGGCCCGGAAGGCATCACGGTGGTGTCGACGGAAGAAGACGGACGGACGGTGGCCGGCGCCGGCTACTGGACGGGGGGCGCGACCGGCGGCGACGCTGACGCCGCGGTCGCGGCACCGTGGCAGTCAACGTTGGGCACGCTGGGCGGCGGTGGTGGCGGCGGTGGCGGCGTCGTTGTCGGCAATGTCGGTAACGGCGGCGGTGGCGGCGTCGTCGGCGGTAACGGCGGTGGCGGTGAACTGGACCCCGTGGCCGCATGGGGCCGCAAGTTGTACGCCACGCCGGGCAACCATCACCGGAACGCCACCGCGGCTGGCCTCATGTTCGGCCTGCACCACCACCATCACCAGGATACCACGACGCCCGGTGGTATATCCGGACTGCACCATCATCATCACCATCACCACCATCACCAGCTCCGGGGCCCTGTCACCGGGCTCAAAGAAGAACCTTTGGCCAACTCGCAGCTGTCCGTTCCCCGTTCGTGGATGCAACCTTCCATCATCGATCAGAGCAGGTAAGAAGGACGTTTTTACTGTTTTAATATTTTACAAAGTGCACTGCTGCACTCTTGCACTCATGTGATATACATAGTTTTAGGTATATATAGGCATGGGTACATATAGGTTACAATAGAACTTTGATAAATCAATGATTTCGGAGAAAAAAAAATCCGATCTTAAAATGTAATACATTTCCAGCGATTAAAAATATAATATCTACCTACGCATTATAATAGATACTTGGAAAAATGTTTATCTTGTTATCGAAGTTCTACACATATTGAAATTCGAGAACATAATTTGTGTGATTATTTTTCATCTGAACACGTTAGGTACACATAATAGAACATATTATAATATTATATATAGGTACTATTAATTCGTTCACGACTCGATCGTCTCAATCGTTGCGGTACTTACCCGACCTGAATAATATTCACGATCAACTGTTGGACAGTGTCGGTATTGGTCCGACATGACGTAGGTATTATATAAATATAATATATAAATTATTATAACTACGACGTTTGAATAGTATGCCTAAATAAATAATTATTATAATATTGTATTGTAGGTAGTTTTTTTTACACCTGGTATTAATAAATAAATACCGGGCTACCACAGAATACTGAGTGTACGATATACATTTATTTCTATACGTATACATTGTTAATACTAAATTATGAATTGATAAGGTACACTCGTTGACTATCTATAGTTTATTCAAGTTATTATGTTATAAATTGGTATACAATTGATTTATGAATCAAATTCATTTCATTAAATTATGTTTCGGGTTATAGATTTTAAACATTCCTATATTTTGTAATTAAATTTTAAACAATTGTATTTTCGTAAGCGTAACAGTTTATTAAAATTAAAAATACCTCATCAAAGTTAGTAAAAGAATGCAATATTATGCAAACACATTTCTAATAAACTAAATTTAAAAAAAATTAAAATATTTTATAATCTTCAAACACGTTAGATAATAATATGTCGACAGAAAAAATTATTACGACGTTTATTTTTTCCATTTGACAAGTAAAAATAAAAATTACTATTATGAAGGTCGCGTGGGTACCTAAAACTAAAACTGTTACATTATTTTTTATGAGTTACGTGAAAATGTTTCGAGTAGGTACCTATATATATGTGTATATAATAGTATTAAAAATGTTTTAATATTTAAAAGACTCATAAATTTGTTTTTTTTATATTTGTTCAAAATGTATAATACAGGTATAGTCACTCATTTTATATAGCAAATACATAAAAATAAAGTACTCCGTCTATTGAATTATTCAATTGTTAAATGTACCTACCAGCAAATATTTATTTATTTATTACTCAAATATTTATAGTTTATACTGATAATATTAATCATTAAATTTATTATGTATCTATAGATTAACGTTAAAACTCCTTTTTCAAAACTTCATTGTTTTTAATAAAATATTTTTTTTTTTTTAGTATCACCTTTATAATTAAGTAGGTATTTGCCTTTCGCAATTGAAAAATTAAGTTGTAGTATACTCGACGAAGTTCGTAATAATTCACGAAAGATAATCTCTGAAACATTTACGAGTGCTTAATTAGTTGGTTGAGTGTGATTTGTGTTTGAAGGTAAAGGGTTGAAAAATAATAAAAATAAAATTACGTATAATGATTGTTTAAAAAGAACGAAAAAATATATTTATCAACCTATTTATTTATAGGCTTTTCTCGAATCGTATACAATAACAATAAGTATTGGATTACGAATTTATGTGAGCATATTATATATACTACCTAGTTTAAGTAATGTCGCTGCCGGCGCCTCTTAACTTCACGCCATCCAGTTTTTTGTTTGTTCAATTCAGCAAATTTACTTTATGTTTTTATAATTGTACGGATTGTAAATAATATATTTATTTATTTTTAATAAGAAAAAAATGGTTTATACTGCAGACTGCTGTCGAGAGTGGTTAAAAGGAGTGTAAAAGAGGGAAATAGAAAAAAAAAAAAAAGAAAGTAACTTGATGAAAACAGAGATGGAAAAAAGTGACTCAAATCTGTCATAACGAGCAAAAAGACCACCTATAGGTACAATATTGATTATGTAAACAAGACAGCATATCTCATAGGGTTTTGAATAAATTCTCCGGGGACTGTTCATACATAAAAGTATATAAAGGTAGGTATAAGGAAGCTTATGTATATTATGTATTTTATTTGCTTTTATAGGTAGGTATATAATATTTCAAACCCGTTACAATCGGATGACTGTATTTGTTTCATTTTCTGTCTCAATGTTCGCCTATTATCGCCGTGATTCTGATCAAAACAGTACTTATGGCGTGAAAAAAAAATTATAAAGATATGTTGTCCATTCGTGTGTATTCGTCGGCTCTCGAATATTGCTTAGTGAATTATATAAGTATATATTATATAGATAGTGTTTTTGTTTTGAACGTTTCCACGGCGTTTAGAGTATGAAATAAAACAGCACTCCAACTCGCATTAATTTAATTTTTTTTCGTTCTTATACTACTATAGTCTCTTTTGTATATGAGTGCATTACTGCATATACTTTGGTATCTTTTATTTTTTCCAAGGTTTCCATAAAATATTTAAATACAAAATATGCACTTAAAAAGCGAAATGTTCACATTATATACGTAACTACTATAATACTGTATGATATGCAGTATGCACATATTAATTCATAAATACGTAATATATATAAAACATATGCACCTCTTTCAGTAGATTAGTATATTAGTTTATTCATATTTAAAAACCAAACCGTATACGTATTGAGCAATGTGTATACTTTAAAAACACCAACAAGAGAAACAGTACCTATCGTAAAAAATGTGGGAGTAAAATTTATTTGAAAATTAAATATTATTTTCCTACGAGGCATTTACATTTTCAAAAATATATTATTCATATAGGTGAGTGCATAATATCATACTTACGCAGTTTAACGATAGTAAGTAATAACTAATAAACGATGCGTCGAACCCTACACACAGTAGTATGGTAATACGAAAAAACAAATAAAAAAATCATATTAAGAGTTGTAGCAATAAATGTTAAAATATAATTTTCTGTTAATTATTTGATTAAATTGCATAATATCCAGAATAAATCAAACCCCTGTTCTTTCTATAAATTCTATTAAACAATTGATTTGTTTTGAAGGAGATGATTGTAAAAAAAAACGTTAGGTAGTATATAATATACAATACACGTTTCAATGAAATGTAATATTATTTCATACATCTAAGTAATACATTTGTGGGAAACAGTTTAATATAAATATTAGTTTATAGTGGAAAACTGGAAATAATTGTATTAACAATAACTACATAAATTAAATTATTATGTATTATATATGTTGTGTATACTTTATATTTTAACTGTACAAAACATAACAGCTCTACTTGAACGAATTTTAAATCATGAATACCTACGTGTATAAAAACAGGGAGTATTTAAATAAGGAGTACAAATATTTAAAACTGATATTTCCACTATAAAAAAACAAACTATTTAACTGGTATTAAATAGAATGCAACTAAATCATCCATAATACTCATGTATAATAAAATGTGTAGATAAATTATATAAAATATTTATTCCATGTGGCAAATGGTATGTACGAACGATTTTTGTTTAGATGTCTATAGGTACAGCTATACATATTATATTATATTCTCAAACAAATCGAAACCTACGATAATATTTGTGTGACTTTTACCTAATATTAAATATTTCTTTAAAAGATATATTTCCGAATCGCTTTCGACCGACAAACAATTGAAATACATAGAATATGTACCTATGCATGTACCTTGTAAAATGTATAAATGAAGGTACCTATAATATAGGTATATATATGTATTATGTATATTAGTAGTAGTACCTATATAAGTAGTATATTCGAGTTAGAATCGATATTAATGACATATTTCAATAAAATTAGGTACCTACTTGGAATAAAGTATACCTATTTTATTTTTGATTTTATTTTAAGAATTGAAAATATAACTAGGTACTAGGTATACTTATACAGCTATAAAGTTTCGTTTTTAACAGTTTGGAAATGTGAACATTTTTTCGTTGTTCGCTGGTTATCATTATATAGGTACATTATGATTAAAACGAATACAAATAAAACGAACGAAAACTTAGCTTTTATACCACTACAATATAATATTAGAATTTAATAGCATACAATAAATACCATCTAAAATTGGTGGACAATTGTTGGATGGCTGTTCGGTTTGTACAAACAAATGTAGAGCATGCAGTGAATTGGTGTCCCACTGAAAGTGCGAGAATAAACTATAAGGAAATACAATATGACGAAAAGTTATTATATTATTTAAACGCAGAAAACTGAGTTGATTTTTAATAACATTATAGTTGTGTATAAAATCCGCGATAATGAAAAACAAAAAATAATTTTGCAGTGCTCTATGTTGTATATAATATACACTTCACAACGCACGTCCGGAAACGAGCTCACATATAATAAAATATATACGTATACAGTTTCCGGTTAATGAAAAATTCACAGGACACATTTTTATCCTAAAAGAGAGTGGCGACGACTCGCTATACATGATACAATTCATACAACTTAGTATAACATCCTTAAATATACGCGCGCACATAAAGATACAATATTATGTAGGCGGTATCCACTGTATATAGGTCTTTAGGTAAGCGACAAAGTCAAGAACTCGCATAAAACTTGAGACATAAAAACATGTAAGTACGTCATCTTTCATCAAAATAATTATCTATGTATATTAAAAATAACACGTCTGCATTTAATACGAGTCATCTGTTGACTGCTGTTTGTAATAATATTTAATGTTAAATCGATTATTATGATGCATAAAGTCGATTCAGCTAAAGAATACGACAATTTTTCAAATTCCAGAACATCAGCAGAAACAACTGATTTGAAAATATTTGAAGTATAGAACTCAAAGTGCAAATAAAAAATGATAAATTCGATGTTTCTGAGCGTAAAAATACCTATACCTATTATGTTTTTATATATCGTGTTGTACATTTACAATAATGAATGACATTCATCGTTTAATAAACCGATCCGTATAAAAATCAAAAGCAATATCTTGTATTCGTCAAGGTTAGTAATTAACGGTATTAGTCACTTCTTACTTTAAATTCGACTTAGTTCAGGTGCATTGATCTTAAAACATAATGAATCGATACTGAGTGAAACATCCTTATTATTATATTGCATTTAATTGCATTTTATAACCGTAAATATTGTACAGTATTACCAGGCTAGTAAAATGTCGTAGGCTACAATCTGCGTAATGACAATATTCCATAATTACGGCCAACGCCGATGGTTTTGAGAAACAGCCGATAACCGTATTATAATAAATAATATTATATTTATGTATGTAAAGGCAATATCAGTGTATGACCATGTTTTAAAATTTTTAGCATCATTATATTATATTTTAGTTATTGAATTCGTATTTCTTCGTAATCGTAGGACATACTCCTAATATTATGCTTTATGGATATATTATACGTTAATACCTATTACCTATTTCAAAAATGTATATTGGTGGTGAATAATACTGGAAACAAGGCTTGGGTTTCCCTGATTTGGTTATTTAAATGTATGTAAATGTAATAAGGGAACCTATTTAAAAATACACAGTTTTTTCCTTGTATAAAATTCTAAAAAATCTCAGTGTTGACCAAACCGAACTAGACCGTGACCATAAAGCTTAAGCAGAAAAAAGCCCTATTTACTGTTTTTAAATCGTAGATTGATCCGAACGGGACCACTCGATTTATTACTTTGCTATAAACGAAAAAAAAAAAAGTTGCTATTGTAAATCGAACCAAAATCGGCCGGACATCTTTGGTGTTCAATGTAAAAAGACCGATTTAGACTGGACCATAGAGCAGAGCTCTATTTTAGGTCGAAAGTTCCCGTGCATACATTTTTCTGTTAAGCTTTGTGCAGGGAACACGGGGATTCATTTACGGGTATAAACTAAAAGCACTAATTTTCTTAAAAAGTATTAACATTTTTTCTGCATATAGTTTAAAGTTATAACGAACATTATTTTTACTACTTTTTATTGCTATTATTTTATAAGTTTTTACTTTTGAATAACAGCATTCATTTATTTCATATTATTCTAAAACAGAATACAGAGAGTTTTAATACATATTATAATTGAATTTCGAAACAGTTTCTTTAAGTAGAGTTATTCGGAAGTTTACGACTTTTTAATTTTTTTTGTTTTCAGGTATTAGACACTGCTTTCTTAGTTAAAAATACGTTTCAATAATTAAATAACTATATTTTATTTGACATTTATGAAGCCATAAAGACATTATTTATTATTATTTATCGCCATTTTAAACTGATTTTCAAAAATTGAAAGAAAAGTTATGATTTTTTTTTTCTTTTAAAACGTATGAGTATCTCAAAATTTTCAATTTAAATAAATTAAAATGATTTTAGTTTGACAGAATATTTTGATTTTTTAAACAACACAAATGAATATAAAATACTTTTTCATAAGATAGAATTATACTTTTAACTTAGACGTGTTTTATTATTTAATGTAAACATTTGATTTATACAATTAATTGCATTATTATCAATATTAGAAATAGTATTATTAATTTTTATGTCATAATTGCATTTGTTTTAGGTGTAGGGACCTATTTAGGTTTTATTATTTAACTAATAAATAAAGATTACAACTCCACGTTATACCGCATAACAATATGTGCTCAAGCAGAACTAAAAAAGAAACTTAGAGTAGCGTCTTAACATTTAAGATTTAGTTAATGTGAGTAGGTATATGATTAACTTATTACTAGAGTAAGTATATGCCTAATTTATGATAGTATAACGTAACACTTCTCTATGCGTTGCATCACATTCCTTTAAAATAAATAGTTCAATATTTGATTGTTCTATTTTATGGCGTTAAATGTGTGTGCGTACATATTATGTTGTCGGTATAGGTATATCTAGATGTGTAATATAATATTATGTTTGTGACTGTCACAGGAGCGTATTATTATTATTATTATTATTATTATTATTATTATTATGGCGCTGTCCTGTATCGGTTTAAAACGGGGATGTTTGTTATAAGTTATAACATAATACCTATATAGATAACAAAAACATGAAAAAAAGTCAATAAATTAATTACCACGAGTGCGTCGGCCGTTCGAAACAACAACAATAATAATAATAATAATAATAATAATAGTAGTAGTAGTAGTAGTAGTAATAATAAAGAATAAATTAATAATCGGCGAAATAGTCGAAACACGGGGTTGTTTGGGGTGGGTGGCAGTGGTGTAGGTACCGTGTACATCGCGGTTTACGCCACTAGCTGAATAAACACACGTTTAATATTTATTAAACGAATAACAACAACAGCCGCGCAGCGATAGCGAGAATAAAATTCAAATAATATTATGTGTTATAACGCGTAGAAATATTTACAGTTGTGTCAGAATTAAAAACACAAATCGTTCGTGGTTCGCATAATATTATGTTGTGCACAATTCCCTCGTGCTCGCGATGCACACATCGTCAACAACGATGACGATAATAATAATTATTATGATGGCGATGGTGAAGATGATAATAATCAAAATACAAAATTATTTGGAAAGCAATGTATATTAATATTATTATATATATATATTATTTTTTGCTCGCACCACCTTTCACCAAGTCCCTTCATTTATCACCGTCCGTGTCTGTACATTATATACACACATATTCTGAAGCGCCAACGTTTATATTTAATATTATATTAATCATATTATTATTGCCGACTCGTCCGATCAATGAGTGGAATTTGATAAATGAAAAACGACAACGTGCCTACCTGTTTGTTTCGCCCGATCCTTCTTGCGTATAATATGCTGTGCAAACCAATAACAGCGGTCTTGAAATTCGATTTCGATTTATGTTTGCGTACAACATTATTATTGGATTCGGCTTTTCCTTCCATCCTTTTTCTTTCTCTTCTAGTCTCCTCCAATTAATCTATTCGTCAAATCCTATTGCATATCAGTCGTGTATATATATTTGTATATTACCATCTCGAACATTTCCTGTACCTTGTGGTCTGGGTAACGATATTATCCTGGACGTAATGTTAGATATGAGTAATCGAATTTCGAAGAAGAGAATTGTTTTCTCAAAAAAGTTCGGACAAGTGTTTTCAAAAACACCAATAGCTACACTACGTAGTCACACCACAGTTTAATTTGGCAGCATAGAATAATGGTGTACAATGTAGGTATAACTATAATAATACTCATAGTTATGATGTATTCAAAAGCTGTGGCTTAATATTATCTGTAGTGAATAAATAAAACACACAAATCAATATACTCATACTATTAACAAAATCATTATAATATCATAAAATCATCAGTGTTCCTACCCTGAGACTTATAGCCATTGGACACCCAAATTCACATTCCGGGGCACCACACTATTTGAGGCACTTAATAAATTGCTTTAACTGCAGCTTTAAATGTATATAATTGTAAGGAATGAAGATTAGAATTTTCAGCCATCCTTGTGGAAATTAAAATATTTTTCATATAATATTATATGTGTTGGTCATCAAAGCCACTGTAGTACACTAGTACCCTTTAGTCACGGTCCACATGCATATGTCTCCAATCGTAAATTTATTTTTATACATATTAATATACTAATATAAAGCACTGTTATACATACCAGAGAAGATTTTCTCCCCTCGGATATTGACTTTGACTGTGCCTAACAAATTAGTTCAAAAGCAAAATATAATATAGTTGATTCTTTATATTATTACATACTTACTAAACCCACGGTCTGTGCATCTAGGAATAATGACTCGTTACCAAAAATAGATCAATCGACACTGGTGCAGAATAGACGTACCTATACATTCGCTAGACTAAGTCAGTAAGTTCTATATAGAATTGCGTGGTTATGTATTTATGCGTATATATCTATATAGGCTACTATATATATTTATCATATAATAAGAAGTACATACTGCAGAGCTGGCAAAAACGATCATAAATCACAACGGATTATGTAATTATACAACGTATGCCTACATAACATTGGAAATAATATTGTACCTATAGTACTATAGGTTAGGTTAGTAGATGACTATATTAAACATATCTACTTTTTAACTTTTATATTTATATGTATGACAAAGTTTGAAAAACATTTTAAAAAAATTACACACCTATATACTTCCATACGTTGATTATACAGACATTATTGTTATAAAACAATAATAATCACATTTTTAGTAAATACGTGTCTGTTTTATTTGTTCTTCGAGGTGGTTCAATTTGCATAATGTCTGTGACTATGATATTATGTTTACTGTTGTAATATTGTATTATGATTCGATTTGGTACGCTCACTCACACTGAAACACATATCAGCTATTACCTATATATGAACGGGTATAATATAGTATATTATGTATGCGAATACTGTTCCCTGCGACAGATAACGCGGAGTAACTTGAAGGTACTATAGACTTGCTGGTTGTCCATTGATTTATGTCTATGAATAAATACGCATCGAACGATCCTCATATAATATAGGTTTATAGTACTATGATAGGTAATGTACGCTTATACATATATGTGTATTGTTACCTTAGTACAGACCATAGACCTATAAATATGCATACCTATATGGACTGCGCTTTCCAACCCACCAGTCGTGTATGGCTGTCAAAATTGTATGAGAAGGATGACAATAGTTAGGGACAGTCGTGGAATGAATACGTCTAAATTGTAACTACACCATGAAAATGATAATAGTTGTTATCATTATCAATTATATATTGCAGTCTAGTGATGTAAATAGAACAAGACAATGATTATTTCATGGTGAAAATAAAAATACTGAAGACAACTTCTTCCACTCTTGCCCCTAACAATCGCTATCTCTCTCAATGAATATCGGTCCCGGTTCTTTTTCTCCGAGTCGACGGTCGTTTTCCGGCTATATCATACCTATGTACCACACTGGCTTGATATGCCCGTTAAATTAATGTATAATACTAAAATGTCATCGTAATTTAACTCACCGTACTATTTAATATCCATAAGTTTATGTCGTTTTATTTCTGTGTATAGTATCGGCGTGGGAAGGGCACATTTTGAGAAGCAACCTCCGAGCAATCTGAGAAAATCCAATTTCTTTCATTTCGTCATCGCACTGTACGACAGGTCTCAGCAGCCAATTGAAATCGAACGGACCGCGTTCATCGGATTCATCGAAAAGGATCAGGTAAGCTTTATTATATATACCATAAGTATACATTTTTTTTTCTGTTAATGACCACTATTTGTGATTCCTTTACGACTTGTCTATTTGTACGTTTTATCTAATCGTGCTCACAGCGTATATATATAAAGTACAATGTGTGTATACAGACGGCGTGTATTGTACAGTAGGTATATAATATATAATAGTATTATATTGTGTATGATAATATGTTATACCTATTTGTGTAGTACAGCATTAAAACAACAAAACAGGAATACACGACGTTTGGCCCTGTTTTTATTTATCATTTAAATATAATAATATTATGATGTAGTAATATAACATGATAATGCGTGTGTGTTTATTTATACATTTTTTTTTTTTTTATTAAATTTACTACTTCTTCGTTTTGTTTCGTCATCAATCATCATCCCTAAAATCGTTGCAGCGTGTGATTAATCAAAAACGATTTGGTGCAAAACCCCGTTTGTCACACACGGCGAGCCGAGAGATGATGATTATAATATAATATACACAAAAGCCGCGACGGGTTAATCCGGATTTAAGTTTATCTCCAAAAGTAGGTGACGACAATGAATAACACGAAATAATGAATAATGATATAAACGCAACAAATAACTGTATATTATAATAATATAATTATTTAATACACACGAATAATATTCACTTTGTGCCTGCCAATTAATCAAACAGACGCTCTTCGATAATTTTATGTCTTATAATTGTATATATTATATAAATATAGGTTAACCGTCACTTTACTCGCTGTTAAGGTATAGTGTCAAATCTGACTCCGGAAGCTGCGGCCTAGCTGTATCCGTAATAATTGTATATTTAGAGTTCAGAAATGCATATTATTTCATAATGTTCGGTAAAATGATTTAGTAATGACACGTCATTTTGGATGCGATTGATTTATTTTCCCGCTCAAAATGGATTTGCACTGATTTAATAATACAATGAATACGACCAAAACACTACCTCAGAGAACTATCATACGTCATGGAATTCTTGTGAATTCATCCATATTACATTGACATGTTGTATTGTGCTCGAAGTACGCGCGTGCACATCACAATACCATTGCCGTTTTGGTAATAATAATACAACTTTGTTACGCGCTCTATGAAGACAGCGTTTGCCTTTCATACTATAACAAAGATTATTCCTCCACATGTTTTATTTTTACAATGTGTTAAAAATATAAAATCTCTGAAATCGCCATATTCATCGTTTTGTCAGATAAGTATAACGTCCATTGCCTATGATTAATGTACAATTTCGCCCAAGTAGTTATTCACCAATTTTTATAATGGTTTAAAATGTAATTTTAGCCATTTGACAATCTTAATTTCGTGTTCACAATTACCAGACCTCAGAATTCAGATTGATACTGGCGTAAACCACGATTAATGCGTTGCCATTTATTTCTTAACGTCTGGCAATATAATATGGTGTCCAACAAACATGTGCAATGTCGTCAGGACCTGTTATTATTAGTAATATTATAATATTATGTTTTGAATTTTTATAATGATGCTTTGGGATCGCCATATGACACTTTATATATAAACGCGATTTATCATACTAAAACTTCAAGTCTCGGCGTACTTCTTAACATATATTACTTACCAGCCTCGGACAACCACACACCAGCAGTCGAGGTCACCCGGACCCGAAACAAAAATTTGAACCTAATCGATTTTGATCATAACAATCGCCACTCACTAAATATAACAATATTGTACAGTAAACATATTTTAGTTTGATTAGTGTGTCGCGTTTGTACCCGCTACGGGCGGAGCGCGTACATTGTACATAATATGTGCACACCTATGTTCGTATAACACACACCACACCCGTCACCCACATCATATACCCACTCTGTTTGCGTATACAGTGTTCGCAGACGACGGAGCTCGTCGTTTGTTACACAGACTTTCGTGGATGAGATACATACATATATATATATATATTTGGCGATAAAGTGCATGTTCCGATAAGTCAAAGTCTGTTTGTTTTGATGATTCCGCGCTCGCACAAAACCTGCTGCTGTAATACATAATCAAACATGAATCTTGTATGTACGTTTCAGGAATCCGAGTCGCAGAAGACCAACAACGGTATTCAGTATAGACTACAGCTGTTGTATGCTAACGGTAATGAACGTGCGCTATCTCTCAAAAGCTAACTAAGCTAATACCGGTACTGTTTTATTTATTTAGGTGTGCGACAAGAACAAGACATATACGTGAGGCTCATCGATACCGTTACCAAACAGGTGAGTGATTTTTTTAACGTATTGTAATACCATACTAGTTATTAATAGGTACTATATAAGTTGGGCGTAACACAATGTTTAATGGCTACGTTCGGTAAATTAACTATAAAGTTATAATTATTTATCACTTTGGAGGGGAGGTGTGTACTATTATAGAATTCTATATTATGTGGGATATCTTTAGGTACACACGAACTAGGCAAACACTTATTCTATAGAAATATTAAACCAAAAGCAAAAATAAGGGATAGGTGAAGCGTTTATTTCCACGCTCCTGCGAAGAGATCGTTTCTGTTTTCTGCGATGTTTGTTAGAGATAATTTTCAGTTCAAAAGCGATTGATCGCGAAGTGTGTGAAGTTGGGGCACATCGACTGCATTATATTATAATGACTTCAAACATTAATCGATATTTAGCAAGTATAGTAATTAAGTAATTGTAATAGTCACTTATTCGGCGGGAAAAAAATGCGAAAATATGGGCAAACTTTGCACGTATACATAAATAGCCCTCGATGATCGATCCCAGAATATCAAACAATGTTCATATCGAAGCCCGTATTTCGCCCTAAATTGCAAAGTAAGCTCTATGCAAAGCCACGCCTGTATCTATTATTATAGCATAAAATAATTAATAATACAGCTATACTGTTTTGATAAAATAAAATGCTGAAAACGCTGTCGTCGTCGCAAATCCGCAAATCGCTCCGAGTGAGGCCGAGGATTTATAAATTACATTTTTGTGTTATGTATACCGTCACCGTTAATCGAAACCGTATTATAATTGTCACCGTTTTATATGGCCGGTACACTCTATCTCTATACGCATGCAGTTTGCCAATCGAATTATACCTATTCATATAATCATATTATTATTTATTATGTCGTGTGGGCACCTACGTTTACGCGACGAAAAAATACAATCGGATGCCAACACAAAGCGACACGTTCGGTTGTGTAATTATTATTTGCGTTGCTGTTTAGGCGTGTGTGAGCTTGAACGTTTATGTATTATATAATATGTTTATATATATAGTAGATGGCCTGTACCTGCGTATGTGTGTTCAAAGAGACGATGCGATTTGGAGCAAACAACGAGTGATTTTTTCATCCACTTCGTGTACAGAAAAAAAGGTTTTATTTGCGTTTAATTTCCGATTTTTTCGTTGTCGAAAAGAGATGTCGTCGACGAAAAGGGTCGAGGGGTAAAGCCGTAGTAAAGGACCGACGTCGAGAGTGGTTTACGGTTGTATTTGTATATACAACCGTATATATACTGACTGTAGAGTATGTGTATTATATTAATATTATATTTTTTATCTGGCGAATCCGATTTACGTGCTTCAATGATATATATATGTAGACATATAGCATATATAAGCACACGAAAAAGTCGTAGGCAATAAGCGATCGATGTATCAAACATATTCTTAAGTAACGCTAATATATTTTATTCTGCATAAGCTAAAATTGTTCGTCTTCGTCTCGTTCAAATATAGTACAAAACATAGTATTACGGTATTCATCATTAGTGTTATTGAATTTATTCTTCAAATATATACTACAGGTACAGATACCGTTATTGGAATTTAACACTTTTAAGTATAAAAGAAAATATGATAGAAAACTTAACTCTTGACTATAATATAATATAATATATATGTATATATTATTTAATTTTAGTTTCGATTATTTTCAAAAATGTTGTTTTGTAATGAAAAAATATGATTCCATAAACGTTTATACTTTTCGATAAAATAAGTGTTTACCTTTAAAACAACCACTCCGCGAAATGTGTACCTTGCGTCCAACAGTTTGAATTTGTTTACATTGCAGAAGTTTTCATTGAAAGATCTTCTTTATAAAATATCACACCACTCATTATTTCGGTTGCGTTACGTTATCTTAGGTCCAGAATTCGGATATCACCTATGGCGGTGGCGCCTCATCGTTACCTATTCTATATAGTAGTTATAGTTGTTCTCGAAAATACTGCCGACGGATCGTCCGCAGCCGATCGTGTTTGTCCTCAGGCCCGCGTGATTTCAAACAATTGTAATCATATTTTAATCATCATATACAATACAATGTTATAAAAAAAATATTATATTACTCGAACGTCACGTGCGACCAGGGGAGTGCAAACGCGTGCGTGCGAGTGCAGTGCCGGCGGCACGTGCCACGCCTCCCCGTTTCCACCGCCACCGCAGACGCCGCCGCCATAATCTGATCCTCTCAGTGACGCGCGTCGCTCGCCGCCGCTACTGTCCGTCCGGCGTACGCCCACTAAACGGCTTTATCAACACGCATATTATACACGATGTTTTATTTTTACGTATATAATATTATAATGTATGTATGTATGTATGTATAGGTACATGCACACGACCGTCGTCGTGTTTGTGACGATTATTATTACGATTACGTTCGTTAAAATCGATGATTGAGGTCCGTCCACCACGCACCCCTATATTCGAACATCCCTTGTTTTATTTTTCTCGTGTTTCCCGCTCTCGTACGTTTTATAGACTCATCATAATATATTTATAAATGTACACATAGAATTTATAAAGACACCTAATATATGTATATATTATGAGTAGGTATTACCTTTATTATATTATTGTAATCTATATAGTATACTTCGATTTGTTAAAAACACTAATAATTAGTTATTATCATCTCAAAACCCTTATAGACAAATTATGATAGACCTGTCTAACCTAACCTGCAGGTACCAAGTGGCAACGTGGGTACTTTACAAAAATATTATAGCATGTACATTCATTTTTTTATCTATTTACAATTATTAATTTATTATTAATTATTATATAAACATAACTGCGTAAATATTAAGCTATACGGTCTACTATTTTGACTCTAGAGTAAATAAGTAAATTATGACTTCAATTACAACCAAATAGATCTTCTATAAACCTAAAAAAAATCTCCGGCAGGCAAATGTTTTCTCTATATTTTATTCTTGCAATGGCACACAGACCATATGCAACATAACGAAAATTCTCACTGCACATCACTTAAACACACGAATGGTGCTATATATTGGGTTTGCCACGGATGAAGAACTATGATTCAACCGTGATTCAATCATGATTAAACCTTATCGCCATTTCACGAGGTCTTTAAATATCATATCTACGATAAAGTTAGAATCTTGAGCAAAGGATATAGGTACCTAACAATATTATATAATATTATATTAGGTTTAAGTATAATATAATTTATACATCATATATACAGGGGTTATGCCTCGAAAGCGTACAAAATGAAAGTTTAAATCGAATTTTCCTTGAAGTCTGCAGACACTCTTTATACACTTTGTACGCGATGTACTATATTTTATCTTTATAATATTTTATGGATCGTATTTTGACTGTCGGGGTGCGCGAGCACTAGAAATGAAACTATATTATTAAACCTGTTGCGCGACAATTCGCATGGATATCTTACATGATATATTTAATATATTCACACAATGCGCATATATTACCTACCACAATTGGATATTATACAATATTATACATACCTACATAATAAAGGATCGATGACGTCGAAAAATGTCATGTTAAGTTCATATGCTGTATATATTATGTGAACTAATCCGCAGAAGACATGAAGTTCATCATATTATAGTTACCTAAACATGGTCATTCAGATTTTGCATTCCACGAATGGTATAATATAATATTGGAAATCCATTGGGGATCACATTTGTCCATAAAGTATGACCCCCAGTTTTACAGTGACGTAAAATCCGAATAACCACGTATGTGTACACCAGCTATACACAAAGTGTTAAAGCAAGCAAACTCATCCCAATGTTTTTCCTTAACATTCATTTATGAAATTCTGATTTTTTAATGTTTTAATTTACTTAAGGTTCATATTTTTAAATAATTATATTTTCATAAAATTTAAAGAGTGTCCTGTAGTCTTATCAACTTCTTTTTTTAAATGAAAAATTCCTTTTTTTCAATTACTTAGATGATTTTTTGAAAATGTCGTAAGACACTCCTTGAATGGTATATTGAGGTGGATGTGGATGTACTTAATACTGTATAGTGGTTAGTGGTTCCTTCCCCAGTTGTGATAATACATAGCGAAAAAATCATGTATAAAATCTAAATAATTTAAAATTGGTTCTTAAGAGGACGTTATACCCTCTTATATTGAGAAAATCTATTTCACTTTTTTTTTTAATATTAAAATGAATTATTATTGTAAAATTTTGAAGGCAAAAACATTATCTTTAAATTTGATAGTAAGTAAATTCTCTATTATGTAAAAATAAATAATAGAGTAAAACGGATTTTTCTGAATTTCTGATGGTATAAAAAAGAGATTTTTTTCTTCATCAATTTAATTAATTTTTGTAGAAGTATACTGCATGTAGAATATTATACATAAGAATATATTATTATGATCCAATACAGCGGACAATGAAAACACTTTACATTTCGGTTCACTCCTCATTGTTCCGGAACAATAATATATCCATAATATGATGGCTATAGCCCATACTATAGTACATGTATCATATTATATATATAATATATACCTTTAAAAATGAAATGAAAATATTATCTGCAACAATTTTATTTTAGCCTTTAGTCTTCACCTAATCCTTACCGTATATAGTTATCTAAAAATAGTCTATGTACCTACAACCTACCTAATGCGTACAAAACTACAAAATATGTACAGGTGGCTAAATAAAGGTATATATCATTTTTTCGCTGCATTCACTAAGATATTTGTACCCAATGTTTCATTTATTTATTTTTTAAAAACAACCTTTCGTCTTTATTAATACAGTTCATATCATTTTGTATACACAAAAATATCAAAAGTTTAATTTAAGCTTATCTCATAAAATTGACCAGCTAGGAAAACTATTTTTCATAGAATTCTCGACAAAAAAAATGCATTATTAGTGATACTTTATATTTTCAAAAACCAAGTGACCAAATAGGTAAACTTAAAACATACTGAATATAGATATGCATAAACGTGTCTGCTCTAAAGTTTATAACTCAGTAATTGTTAACTATAATTCAACTTTGTAGTTTGTATAGTTTATCTGTAAGACAACATGCCGATAGTTATATTTGCAAGACCATTCGGTAAAAACATGCTAATGCATTAGTTAATTACTCCACGGTACGTATTATGTAACTTCAATATACCTAGTTATCATTATTTTTTCCATCAAAGTCGTTATTGTCTGGATAAAATAGAAATGGCCAACGATATAATTCTGTTGTATAACATATATATTTTATGATTACAAAACATTAATTTACCCTCCTGTTTATGTACGCCGTATTGTTCCGCAGCGAAAACAAAACAAAATTTTACTTACATATATATATATTTGTATAGGAAACATTTCTACTCCATCAGTAAACGAAATAAAATACGCTATTTTACGTTCTTACTTATACACCTACCTACATATTATATGCACATATTGTTCCACACCAGAAACAAAACAAATCTATAGTATAAACTTTCAAAATAAGACCTATACACCACTAAATATCGTTCTTTAACATTATATTCAACGATTATAGAGCGTTTCTGGTCCTCTTAATTTTGCAACATATTGGAGTAGTTGAGCGCGTGTTAATTTTAATTATAATTATTATAATAATTATGTGATATGCGTGAAATCCATTAAATTTATGTCTTAAATAAATGCGTCACGGAAATGGGGGGATTGTCTTCGAATTGCACTCCTTGCCTAAACCAAATTGTTCGAATTGCACTCTGGTTCAAAAAATAGGTAAGTACCTATATGTTTGAATATCGCTCAGGTCGAAAACGGGTTATGTTCAATAATTGCACTCGATCTGATCATTACACAGGTCCTATAATTATTATTCGTTTCAGTTGACAATTACGTGTGTGTGCCAATCGATTGAATTTTACATATTTGTAATATTGAAATTAAAGATATTTATTCATATTTAAAAAAAAGTTCTTATTTTTATATTTTTTATGTTTAACTGTAGTTCTTGGGTATTATAATAAATACAACGAACTTTAGATGTTAAAAATACAAATTACCTTTCCGATAGCCGGCTGTGATATTTGATTGTAGGTTTTATGTGGGTAACGATACCGGAAAGAGTATACAATTCGAACATAATCTCGTTTTTTTGTCCCAAGTGCAATAAACGACAAAAATAAGTGAAATTCGACCTTGCCCGAAATGAGACCTACAGATACGTCGAGATGATTCGCTCGTTGATAACGTATACATCATATTAACGTAATATCATATTATATATTGTACCTACGTGCATAGTTACTATTTTATAATAATCGTACAAACTATATGGATATAACGTATATGGTTTGCACCAGGAGCCCCTGCACATACCTATAATATGTATGTGCATTTCCATAATTACATATACACGATGGACTCTGCAGACTCTGACGAGATATTGTGCCCGTATCACGAATCTACACGCGTGTTGGATGTATATTGCAGTGGCTGGTGCGTATAGGTATTTGTATATATATATAATACATATAATAATATATACTGCATTCGCTTTCCGCGTCTGGAGTACCTACATAGTTTCTGCTGTATAATATAATTCGCGCGCGTTATTACACTGCGAGCTCAGGACACGGGGAGGGATTGGTCTGTGGGCGGGAGGGAGGGGTGGTGAGGGGCTGAGGGGTAGATGTCGCACACGCGCAAAGACAATGTGATATTACGTCTCTCTCTTTATATATATGCATGCGTATATACATATAAATAGCACTAAATACTAACACACACACACACGCACACGAGTGCGTGTACACGACGATATTAACCCTATCTATTCGGTACCATCGCCCTTCTCCGAGCATCACACACACCCACCCCTTGTCGGCGGTCCGAACGGGTATAAAGGTTATAACGCTGCGGATGTACAATATATATAATATTATTATATACATAATATATGGTAGGTGCAATCGTGAGTGCGTGTTTGTGTGGAGTTTTGATAGTGTTTTACACACATCGTAACACCATATTCATATATATATATATATATATATATACATATGTAATAATATTATATGTACGTATATAATATATGTATATATATATAAATATATATTATTATTATTGTATACATGGAGCGTGTGCGTTGCGGGGACCCGGAGGCGGTGGCGGGGCCGCGACAGAGATGTGCGCGCGATAATGCCAATGCGAATTACAACGCGCTTATCTATCCGTTTCGCGTTGCCAAGTGGCGCGCGCCCGTTCACGTATATATTATTATTATTATTATTATGTTGTACAAGTATAATATAAACCTATATAATGTGTATAATGAGAGAGAGTGTGTGTGTGTGTGTGTGTGTGTGTGTGTGTGTGTGTGAGTGCACGCCCGTATAAGTAATATGCCTACCTAAGACGACGACGACGACGACTCACTCTCTCAAACTCCCACACTTCTAACTCCCACGGTTCTGCACATTCTCGCGACAAAGCGGTAATAATATAATAATAATAATAATAATAATAATATATTATATATTATTATTATTATTTCCACTGTATTCATATATGCATGCATGTATACACCCTATAATACTATATACGTTATACATGCGTGCGTGCTTCCGCGGTTACTTTACAACCACAACTTCTGCCATCGTACTCGCGCCCCACGACGTGACGGTCCTAATAATAAATCGTAAAACAAATATTTATCGTACTAATTTGTACGATAATATACGTCTTGTTCAATTTAAAATTGTCTTGCTTTATTGTTTCGACATAATAATGATATTTTATGGAGATTATTACATATTTTATGTACACTATATAGGTATAGTATAATAACATAGTTACCCACCTATACTTTCTACTGTCTTTGATTACGTCTTATATACTGCATTATGGTTCACGCATACGCTATAGTATTACACCCTTGATTATAAATACTTGTATTACAAATGGTCTTATCGATTATGCATTTAAATGGTTAACTTAACCGTTATACCAATTCAATGTGCCATGTGTTTAACCATTTCTATTGCAGTCTATATTTACTAAGATTGTGAGGTACAGTATAGCATATACTTAATAATATGGTATAGAACACTAGTAAATACCTATTCATTGGGTGCCTATATTATAATATATAGGTAGGTATATCACAACATTATGTTTGAATCCATGTATTTTTTTTTTATTTGCGTACATATAATTATGCAATACAATTATTTTCGCTTATCCCTATACTATATATTTTATATTTTTTTTAAAAACATCTCTGATTTTCGACAAATTTTCCACACCATGTCAGTCAATAACGAGGCTTTTAGTTATTCGTCAATTATAATTTTTGTTAGTCTATTAAAGTTTATATTCTAATGCTTTATGAGTGGTACAATTCGTTGCAGGACTGCACCGAGGTCCGTGACCATCTCGACGGTTTGCAACTTACGCAAGCAATTCGTGTCGTATAATAGTTAATTTAATATTTAGACATCTGTTTCAATCTTCGTTGTTCGTTGTACACTTTAATATTTATAGGTAAAACGTAAACTCTACCCACAGTAGGTCATCGTACGAAAGTCAATCGACTAAGATAGAGAAACGAGAAATAAAGAGTTCATTTCAGTTCGGACAGTTCGATGCTGGTAAACCCATAATAATTGGTCACGAGCGTTGGTATACGTTTGAAAAAAAAATATATGACTTGGCATAATAGTTTATTATTATTTATCAAAACACCGCAACGTATTACCGCAGTCTGGTTCCGTTAATTAACCGCCGCCGCCGCCCCGTCTTGATCGCAAACTTTAAGTAAACCCAATTTCGCTGTATAATATAGTAATATACCTACCTAGAAGTCATTAAAACTTCCCGAGCGGGCGCCGACGCGTCTACTTTGTGTTTCCACCACATAATATTGTACATATAATGCATTACTTCAAAGGAGATTTCTAGGAATATAATATATGGTCCCGGCGATAGTTACACAACATATTTTCGTACCTCCAATTTCTCATCAGCTCGTTCAAAGTCAAACCGTCTACTCGCCGGTATTACGCAACATTTATTGCGGTTTTGCGCGCCCACCGTTTGCGTCTCGTTTTACCTCGCTCCAAAACTTTCTCGACGATGTTGTGTTTACGTAACACCCACATAGAGCCATACGAATGATAATCGCCCCTGTCCGGGCCAGTCGAATTCATGCGACGACCTTTGATCACGATATATCGTTTAGTTCATGTTTGAGTTATGTTATAGTTATAACTGAAGCTGTACCCGTCGGGATACTTTGACCGATTCGCACGATTCGCGTTTAATATTTATATTTTATATGTTTTGATAACAATAAATCGTATAATGCACGACTGCAGAAAAAAACTGTCGCAAGCGTATATAGTACATACGTTTCGCGTGGACTTAGGCACACTCACACACACACACACACTATCGTGCTAACTCGTATAATATATTATATAAGTACAGTGCACAGTGCACGTACAGTATATGCATATATTCAATTAGACGGTATTTATTGGTCCACCGCAAAAAGGGTGGGTGCGGCCGAGTAAATCCTGCTGCAGCGGCGGGTGAGGTGGCGCGCGGCAGCACAAAGCCCAGGAACCGTGTACACTGTGTATATATTTATATAAAATTGCTTGCGCCCCCTGATTCTCGCGAGCCTAAGACCTCCGGATTAACCGTCTTATATATATATTATATATGTGCACCATGTACCGCCGCAACGTTATTCCACCCCGCCAGTACAGTCGACGATCCCCTCGCGTGCGCGCCGGGCCGCCTCCGCCGCCGCCGGAGAGAGTATTGTTTAAAAATCTATTACAGAACGCTAATGCCATTAAGCTACTTTAATATGTTACATAAGCTCTCGGAGGGCTCCTTCTTTTTTTTAATTGTTTCCATTATAGGACATAAAATATTAACCTTTTCGGTTTCGCCGCGCGACAGAGACCTGCTGCAGCACGATATATTATACACACGCTTATATTATATATTATATTATGTACCCGCTATACACCCGAGTGCTACAAGTTCATGATATTTATACCTATATAATGTATGGGTGCGTATACCTATATATTATAATATACTATATAGTCGTATAGACGTATCCGTTCTACACACATATACGTATATTTTAAGTCGCCTGCGTCATTTTTCTATTTTTTTTTTCTGATAACGAAAACTATGTATGAGGTATACGCTTGGTTTATTGATCATAACTTTTTTTCGCTTATAATTGAGTTATGTGTTTCCTATAACACATAGAATTCTTGCCTTTTTTAAAGTTATTAGATACACCGCTTCTTCGAATATTCTATAATATAAATAAGAAAACACTCATATTTTGAAAAAATATGCCACTTATACGGAGTCTGTTTTAATCAAACGCCCGAGTTATAAATTGTAGGTATATGCATTAATCATTATACACGAGGTGGACTTTTGTGTTTTTCTCTGCAGCGCATATAGTTTATGCGATATTATATACTTAACGCTATACTAAAAAACGGGAAAACTCCACTCTCTACTGCTCAGCTGCAGTGTGACCTATGTATATTAGTCGTGTTATTATTTTTATACAATGGGTAGATGAGTTTTTTTCGCATTATATCAATTTATATAACAGCAATTATTGCTATATTTTACTGATGCGCATAATAAGTTATCATTATAGACATGATGTTTTTGTCATTTTACAGGCCATCATTTACGAAGGTCAAGACAAGAATCCAGAGATGTGCCGGGTGTTGCTCACTCACGAAGTCATGTGCAGGTAACGCATTATCATCGATAAATTCAATATTTAATACATTTACCTGTATACAATGGATATTATAATAATAGTATATACAGCTACACCATAACCGCGCCGCGCACATATTATTATTATGGTATAACAGCCGACCCCATTTTATCGGTGCCAAAGACGGCGTGGCTCGGCCTAGGTTAGCAACCATATTATAGTCATAATAATAAAAGTAATGTATTGATGATGAATCGGTTACCGGTCAAATATTATGGCCGCTGACACGCTCCTCCCCGATACAACGACATTCCTTAAGTCTCTTAGGTGTACAATGTTTGCACACACGCACACACATGCACACACACACAAACCTACTCGGGGGGGAAAGTTTGTCGAGTCATGCACGTGGTCCAATGCTATTTTGTATGTAGGTACGCGCGCACATACAACGTAAACAAAACCGTCAATAGCTGACTTCGCGAGAGGGGTTGTGCGCGTATTTATAAGACCGAAGGGGGCCAAAACCCCGGGGGACAGGTGCGGCGTAATAATAGTTCGTTCTACGAACATGTCGTGTATGTATAATATATAATATATATTTATAAATATACAATCCTCTTCGGTATTTATTTATTGTATTATAATACCTCATGTCGTTTGCAGCCGATGCTGTGATAAGAAAAGTTGTGGCAACAGAAACGAAACACCATCCGATCCGGTCATCATCGACAGGTAAGATTGATAATAATTTATTATAATACGATTTGCTCACCAACATAATATGGCTTTCTAAAGTTTATGCATGCAACCTAAAGAAGTTTAGTTTCGTGTTAACCACATAGTGCATACATTAAACATAATACAGATGTTTTCAGCGTTCCTATATTGTAATATATTACAATAGATGATATATATAGGTATATATATAGCCAACAGATAGTAGTAATAATATTATGTTTTTTTCGGCTATTTATACTTCCGACCGTCGTGATGTGTTTGGTATAAAAAAAAATAGAAAGACTAATGCTCTCCACCCTCTTTATGTATGGTCGACTTTAGCACTTAGAAAAAAAAAATCATTCGTTTCTGTTATGCTCTCTCCCCCAATACTTTTATAACGGAATGGTTTAAATACCACAAAGAGATCCGCACACTAATAAGCCGTCCCAGCGGGTGGGGTGCTTTGAACAAACTTCTGCTCTTTCGCCTTTTATCTAACGTTGTCCTCCCCCAGAACCAATTAAAACACCACAAGCGCCCGGTATTTTTGTTTTATGTAATCGGTAGAGAGAAAAAAAACAAATATTGTGCGATATTCCACTATAAAAACATAATTAGTGATTGAGACTTCAAAGAGCGTCTCCAGATTGTTCGGGTAAATTAAATTACACGGCAAAAAAATCCTGGGTAATTACTTAAATGACTGAGGCTAAAAGGTATTTTATATACGATACTATTCATTATCGGGATTAAAATGTGCCTGCAATCAAAATAATCAAACAATTAAGTATACCTTAAATTAAAAAGTCATAATGTGCAGAACGACGTGGTTGAAACTGGTAATAGCTAGATGTCACCAACTAAATGTTATTCAGTTATTGTATACTCGACATCAGTCGTACCTATATAAAATCCTGATTAATAATAACGCTTTGTATAATATTAACTATAATATATTGTCTATTATAGAAGAAGTTAACTTATATTTCGTGGTTTCTTAAATTTTGTAATGGGATTAAACAGTATCAAACGATGTAAATAAATATTTTACATTTCCTGTGTGAACGCATAATAGTAACAAATACGGTAGACAAACAAAAATTAACGAGTATATTGTGTATTTGTGCATACATCTACCTATCATCGAACAATTTTACGATTTATCGATTTCAATCGTAGATATTATGGATATAATGTGATGATATTATGTATATTAGAATTCAAACGAACATTTCTCCACTCATCAGTGCACTGTAAAGTTTGTTCTACAATCTCCAATACAAAGTTTTCGACTTTTATTTCTACCGCAACAGAAAATTCACATCGTCGTATATAAATTTTTCCAGAATACACCTACAATATAATATGTACTTTGGATTTACACATATTTGATGTTATATACATGATACATTCAAAATGCACTCCATGTAACTTCTACAAGTACGCAATATACATGATTACACCCATTCCGTTTCCGTATGTATGTATGTATGTATGTATGTATGTATGTATGTATGTATGTATGTATTATACTTACAAATGCCATACCTCGTTACCAATTCAATAACAAAATCTTAGAGTTGATTCTTGTTTTTATGGTTTGATTCTTTGATTATATTTTGTAACGTCAAGTAAATAAGCCCACGTAAAATATTAATACATTGTAGCAGTTTTATTTTAAATAATGGTCAAATAAACTCAACAAATGTTTAACTGAAAATGTAATTATCTTTTATTTTGTTATTAAAAAAATTATAAAACAATAAAATATACAACTTTTCTTGTTGGCAATAAATATTTGTATTAAATGGCATGATACTAATCAACACGAGGGACATGGGTATATTATATAAAGGCAGTGAAATACCATTTTCATTTAAGTATCATTGATACTTATGTACCTATAATATTCATTGAATACTCAAAAACAACGGTATATTATTCAGAACGTATTATTTCGTGTATGATATTTATATACATTATATATTTGGGGTAAGGAAACTTTTTTTATTTTATGAGCAACTATTATACGTGCAGGAGGTTGTGGCATAAAAGTTTAAACACTTTTGGTATTTACTTGAATTAAGATCACTTTCCTAATGACGTAATACTTATAATGCTCTATAATAAGTAGACGACGAATGACGGTAGGTGTATAGAGCGCTTTAGTCAATTTATAAGTTTACTGTACTTTATCAATGACGTCGTTATAATACTATAAACTCGGTTGGCACGTGACGGTGGTGGCAGAGGGAAGAATAAGGAAGTATACACTACTAGTGTTAGCGTAAAATATGGTAATAGTAAATCTAGTACTCATAATATAGGAATATTATATCATCTGATTATACAGAATGCGGGAGATTAAAAAAAAAAAAAATGAAAGAAATCATATCTTATGGGTTAAGTCAGCACGTCATGCGACGGCTGTTCACGTAATGGAATGGGCCCTAGGAGCTTTGCAGTCGTTGAAGGGCGGATGTGCATATTAGATATATGTGTACGGTGAAAATTTCCACCATTCGTATTAACATGGGGTCGACCCTATTTGAGCTTTTCACCGACAAACTGCTCTGCCATCCGTCCAAATAATCGAACCGAACTCTCGCCATATTCAATTGCAGTATACATTATAGGTAAACAGCCTGCAGAACACGCGTATATTACATGTTATTATCGTAACAGTTGGCGGAAAAGGAAAGTTGAACCTACTATTGAAATTGAGTCAAGTGTTACACACAAGTAGTATAATACTCGTATATTTTCGAGATACCTATGAAAATACGACGTTTGTATAATCATTGCGTCTGGAAAAATTACGCATCCTCCGTTTGCCATACATAGATTTCCTCTCGATTCAAATTGATATAATACTAATCGTAAACCACAAAAATATATTAATATATACTATTGTAGTACAAATGCCGAATTCACGCAATATCAAGTAATATTTTCTAGTCGTTACATATCATTTACCGAATTTCTTAACGCGCCTTTTCATAAACCGTGGGATTTGTTTAGAGTTATGGAGCTGTAAGTATACCAAAAATATATCTATTCTTAAGCGCACTCGAAAAGTCGACGCTTGAACAATAATAGTATCATACCGATATGGCAATATACGATAACTAATATAACTATAACGACTATAATAAAGCTTACGCAAGTGATAAATTATCATAATACATATTAACGATTGGCCAGAATACATTTCATTACCACTTATATAACATTATATATCTGCAATACAACACTGTCAACACTTGAGTATTATATATACTGATAATCGTACAACAAAACACGTGTAACACGTTGAATTAGGTTTATTAATATGTATGGTATTTAGAAACGGGCGGTTCTTGAAATCTATTCGAACCCTCAAAAACCTCGAACTTAAAGAAATTCAAACGATTCAAAATTGGAAAAAATGTATGTTCTATTCGTACTGTTCAAATGATATGATATACGTTCGAGAGGGCGGGAGATTTTTTCTCATACTATCTTTAAACACGCTGTTCTATACTACTGGGTAATATATTTTAAAATTTGCTATATAATAAAAAGTCCGACAAAGTTTGAAAGTTAACAATAATAAGATTCAAGTTCGAGAAAATGTACGTTCGACCCAGCTCTAATGACAACGTCATTGCACGCGCAAAATTTTTCGTCCGCTTTCACAAAAGCGCAATGATATGTATACCATCACAGATAATTGAATAAAAAGAAGTTTTGATTGAACACAGTTCGATTTGTTGGTTGTCTTTTTTTCCCCCCGATGTAAAACCAAGTACTAAACGAATGAGAAAACCGACTGCACACGTCTCGTATTATATTTGTGTGTGATTTATAGCACGGCGATGTAAAACGGCAGACAGATTCCGGCGCGAAACGCTTAATAACAATACTTGCGGTGGCAGATACGCGTATTCAGCGTAGGGCATTATTATTATTATCATCATCATCATCATCATCATGGGCTGTATTTTTTGCTTTGGGTTTTTTATTTTCGTCATTCTTTTTCTCGTTTCTCTACTAACGGCGCGCAACGGAAGATTCGAATCGTATGATACTATATAATATATACAGTATAACGTATACCATAATAATACTACATCGTTCCGACCGGCCACCCCCACCGGGCGCACACCCTCCCCCCAATGAACTGCACTGGAGCGCTGCAGCGGTAGTGACGAAGACGGCGGCGGCGGTGGTGGCGGTTCGTCGGTATTATAACCGTCGAATGTATATTAAAGAAAAACCGTCTGCTCCTAAAGATTTTTATGTTCACGTCCTATAAAGCGAGGCGCGGGGCAGGCGGAAAAAATATGGCCTGAAAGAGATAAAAATAGCACGCACCCTCCCCGCCCCGATCGACAAAGAAAACAAACCCCATGTGTCTTATTACGCATCTCCCCTGTGCGAGTACACCATCTCCCACGGGATGCCATTTTGTCGTCGTCGTCGTCGGCGTCGTCGAACCTTCATCTTTTCTTTTCTCTCTTACACCATTCATTTCTCCTATTCTGTCGGAGATTTTTTTGCCCTGTTCACCACCACGTTTATACACCTATCTATAAATAATATTCTATTCTGTTTAATGCTCTGTTGAAAATTCTTGTTGTGTGTGATGCACAAAATACTATGCCACGACTAATGACCATATTAATATAAATAATATATAAATTATATTATAGATTATTAAATAGTGTATCGTATGCGATAATTGTATGCGCCGTGCGCATCTTATATACTATGAACAATTTAATCGAGTGTTTTTCGTTTGTCTTATCTCTTTCAAATATACGTGAGTATTTAATAAAATCTACCTAACTACCTAGGTACCTATAAAAGTCGTCCGAGATTTTCGAAATACGCCGTTAAAATTATCAACCTAATGATTACCGCCGGCACTTACAGTGTGTCCCTCGGGCCGTATACGTCTGCAGTTATGTATATATATATAAAAGTACGCGTATAATATATATATAATATAATGAAATGGTAAGCACATTGTCTCTGACGTCATTGTGTCGTATACTTACGTCCATTATTTTGTCATTTTAAGTATGACGTTAAACGCTACAGTTACATAATGCCTGTAGCAGTTAAATTAAATTTTATATCGCAATTTAATTTCGTATTTAAATCGAACCGCTGCGCAGTAATATCAACAATAATTCACGCCCCGTTAAATGTCAACGTTCGAGTTTTATACAAAACTAAAACATGTATTGATCGGAATACCTGCGTATAAAGTATCATAATATGCAATTCTTTCTATTATTATTATTTGAACCGCGGACGTATCTTGTCAATTGTCACGCAAAAACTGTGATCTCTGTTTTTTGTTTCGACCTCGAGTCCTGCGGCCACTATGGCAATGTGCCTAAAAATTTGATAATAGAGTTCTATATTTCGCCATATGCTCTCATCTTATCGACGACCCCTGAACAGAGCGTGTATTGCTAGAACTTCATTCAAGCGTATATACGCTTGTATACATTTATACCTATATGACGTATAACTACGAAAGTACCTAGGTACAATATAAATCATCGGAAAACTTCTCCTATAAGCTATATATATATATTATTACATCACACGTAGGACGAGGGAGGTGCATTGGACGCATTCCGAAAATAAAGACACCATAATATAAAGGAATAAGAAAAGTATTGCGTGGTGCATTTTATTCTGACGGTGGTGGAGTACACGTAAGGGATTCGGGAACAAGATATAGGTACGAGGAATTATTCGTCTCCAGAGAAGACTGTTCGAAGGAAACGCGTAAAACAACACACACACACACACACACTTAAACACGTGAATATACATGTTAAAGGGAACTGAACGTATTATACAAGACGAAAAAGAGTGGCTGTAAGTGCGGGGAGTTTACTCGCGTACATAACGGGATTCCATAATAATATGTTTATTCACTATATATAACATCCGTATATTCGATATTAGGTATCTATATATATATATATATATATATATATATATCATATTATATTATTATGTTCAGCGACGAAGGTTGTCTCGTCGCGGGCACTCAGATGCTGCAGCAACGCCCCTCGACACCGTTCGCCTTTAAAAAAGCGCATACAATAATATATACGCGAATTGGTTCTCGAGTTTATTGGTAGGAGCCGATTATATATATACACGACTATCATTCGTATATGAATATAATATGTATAGTACATGCACGCGATTACCATCAGAAATTATTACATGGCTTTTATTTTTGCTGCTCAAAAGCTGAGTTATCGTATTCCTCAAGACTATAATTTCTCACCGTCTAAATTGTATTTATACTCTAACGCTTCGCTGCACCGCGGTCTGCGTCACATCAATTATTTATGCCCGCATCTATGTACACATAATAATATCATATACTTATTGGTATATATAGGTACTGTGGCGACCCCGAGAGACGTTTGTATTTTTCGAATAACACCCTCGTTCGACAACATCGTCGTCATACGACAGGTACACAGCGGCGACGGTATAATGTATACAAATAAGTATACCGTTAATATAAAGTCTCATCGTGCAGCCAAAAAACGCCATTGTAATATGTTTTACCAACTCGGGTCAAAATTACAAAATGCCTGTTGTATTCCTGCAGCGTGAACAATACCCAAAGTCCACACTAAACGATTGATTTAATACATATATATATATATATTCCGTACTCGCGAGAACTCGCAGCCTGTCATACAAAATAATATGTCCAACCTATGTACATATCATATATATATATATATTGTAATATTGTCAGACTCGTAGGATTTTCTGTCATCGCAACTGATGGTGCAGTGATTTTCCATCACATATGAAACTCGCCAGTCCTGACGAGTCAAACAATTTATGATCTAACGATATTACTTATTTAGATGTGTGTCATAATATAGTAGACGTTCTGGCGCTTTGGGTCCCGACGAACGTGTGCAGTCTCAGTGCACAACAATAATAATTAGTGTTACGGTTACCGAAGTTACTTCAGCGATTCATATCGCGTGCACACATATTATTATTATTATTATTATTATTATTATTATTAAAACGGACTCGTTTCGACCGCATACAATATAATATACACGCTCATACATTAATAAAAGTTCAAGCCGGATCGATATATACGCATTGTATATCATATACCGTGCGAGTGTTGGAACATAATAATATATATATATATATATTTTATCTACCAATGCGTGTCGTCCGTCGGTTAATTCGGTCGGTCATTTATTTTTTTATCGGTACGTTTTATTCGACCGATAATAATAATAATAATAATAATAAAATTGTGGCATTATTATTATTATCACCATCGCACACGTTCGGGTCGGGTCACAGACATAGCGGCGCCGGTGAATTATCGAGAGCGCCGCGCGAATAACGCCGCCACCACTCGTATCGTCCACATTATAACAATATTTTGTGTAGTATTATATTATGTATATATTATATTACCTGCCTATATGCATACATATTATTATTACGTGTTATATAGAAGCGTAGGGCGGCGTCGGGTTAAACTCGATAGCCTGTTATTGAGACCGTCGTCGAAAGGTGGTAAACACGTGTGTAGTGTGCACGAGGCGATTATTCATTATTATTGCTGTTGTTATTATCATCATTATTACTATTACTGTTATATAAATATGGGAATTATTCCGCAACCCGCTCCGGAAGTGTATACCTACACTCCACAGGTTAGTTTATCCTCGTCTACGTCGTTCCTACAAAAACTTTCACACTTTGTAGTATAATCGTACATCAAGTACTTCCGTCCTATATAGTGTTGCCTGCCGTGTCGTGTACCATTTTCTACGGTGTTATTACAGTACATTAATCATGCTGTACTGTTATCGTATATTCGTTTATAATAAACTTAGAACTCAAGAAAAAATTCAGAATTTTTATTGTTATTTTCCCGACAAGCGCAATTTATTATAGTATCAACTCTAATATTTCGGTTTTCTCTAAACGATTTTTCAAATTTGGCGATGGCTTATTTAGTTATTCCTTGCGTGTATTTTCTACTAGATTATGCATAGTTAGCTTTAATCAATGATAAAACAATGGATAACGCTGTTCACAGAGGTGAGCGAAGTGATACGAGTACTGAGTGGTCAATATCCGTTGTGTCACACATTGTGTTATACTTCAGCAGTCGTTTACTATTTTCAAATAAATTTTTATTATTCTGTCACACGCGAAATCGATACTGAGTGAAAATGTTTATATTTTATATCCACTGCAGTGCTACCTGATATTATTATGTTTTTGTGCGTGGGTTTGTACTCGAATGTGTGTATAGTCTTCGTTGTATTTTTTTTTAATATTTATTAATTTAATTTTGAATAAATATTTGTTAATATCCAAACACAAATATTTATAATTAATTACGAGCTCACGCAATTTTGTATTAAAAACGTGTAGGTAAGTACACTTTAGAGGAATCGTTAATTATTATTTTTGGTGATAGTTTTTGTTTGACAACACTGTTATCAACAGCATACTCATTATTAGCATTTAAATAATATTACAGTATAATATGTACACCATGTGTATTTAAAATAACTCACGCACGTTTCCTTAATTGATGCGTCAGTTATTATTTCGATATTATCTCACTAGTCAACTGATCAAGGTTATTTATTATAAATAATTTATTAAAATATCAAAAAAGAGGTTATTTAACAGACACAGGGCATAACTAATACATAATAATTACATATTTACATGTTTCGATTAACCAGATTACAAAAACAATTAAGATGACATTAATTATTATAAGTTGAAAGTTGAATAGTTTCCAAAACCGGAGTGACTAAGGTCTGAGCCACAGATGATTTGATTAAGAAAACTACATTCTCAAAGGATTGCAACACTTTTTGTGATTAGGTACATGATTGAAGGTAACATTACCCATTGGCCATATTATATCGATATTGTAAAGAATAATATTATCTATGTCTTGTCAAAAGCTTTTTTTTAATATTTAGAAAGTTTTATTAGCATTTAATTATTTAAATTTTTAGTTATTTATAATTATTAATAACTATCTTAAAAATAAAAACATTGAAAAAGCTTTTGACAAAACAGTGATACTAATATTATTACTATTCAAAATTCCTATAATAAGTTATGTGTACACCTTAATCGCAATAATATGTAATTATACGATGAGTGAAACACGGAAAGAGGTTTCAACTAGGTAGGTACACATGATAAGTGTATTAATTGTGCAAGGAGGAGAAAAAAATTATACTTGTGTGCGCCGCGCCATCTTAGACCGCCCATGTCTACCCTCCCGAATATACCTAATGGAATATTTTAACAATATTTGTATAGTTAATAATCGCTATGAACTGGCTATCTCTGCAGCAGATATTTCATACGAAAGCAAGCGTTTTTAAATTTTGTTTCAACTGAGGTAAACCTGCTTGTGCCCACTGATATATACTGATCATAAAAATACACCGCGACTCGATGATACGGTGATAATTTTCCAAAAAAATATTGATTTGAAAAATATGAGTTATTGCAGGCCACGGGGGGACAAACAATAACGCCCTGCTTATGTATAGACGCAACCGTAAACGATGATATTATTACACCGATTTTGTGTATACTATACGAAAGCTCGTGACGAAATGAGAGTCGCCTCTGCAGCTCCGTCGCCGCCGCCACCGCCGCCAGTACAAAACTGACCACCTGAGTCCTGCGAGGTCCGATGACGTAACTCTCGCGCGCCGGTCGACCCTTCTGCGCGTACATATGCAGCGTGAGGGTATTATTTTTCTATTTACATGCATTATTCGTTTCGTCGGCGGCGGACGCATCTCGTTTGTGCGGATGATTAATGGAATTACGATGACAGCTGCCGCCAAGACTCGTTGGCGCGACCGACAGCGTTGGCGGTCTGACATCATCAATAAATAATCGCCAAAAAAAGAGAAAAAAAATGTACATATATTGTATGTTATATTGTGTGTGTGTGTGTGTGTGTGTTGGGCGGGATAATGACGTATTGTATCAGTAACGAATTTTCGAATTTCGCCGAATCCGCTCGACTTGCATAATTTATCGAATTGTCGCACTTTCGGCATATTATATTATGGTTTGGGTAGGTAGTGGTAGGTGGTGTACTACGGACTATATAATAATATTATTATATAATAACGCAGACGAGTTTTCAATGATTTCCTCCATGTGTAGGTACTCCGGGACTCGTTGGCGGGTTAAAATATCGTATTGTATACCCATAATGATACTATATACATCGAAATATACGTGCTATGTATTTTAATATAAAACAGCTTTTTCGTTTTCACTCTACTTTTTCACCCGAAACGTGTTGTTAATCATTTTTTGAAATCGCTCGAATAATTATCTGCGTACGACCACCAGCTAGATAACAACCCTGTAGCAGCTTACAGCGAATGTTTGAAATTTTAAAAAATAATTATAATAACGACCCCGTTGTAGCAGTCTATTAATTACACTCTTAATATTCGTGAGTAGTTGACACTCTGAATATTTATGGCCGTTTCGATTGTTCCAAATTATCGTCGACGCGTACTGTTTGGCCCGGACTTCGTGGGACACACTCTTCTGGTGCAGCTCGCCTTTATTATAATAATATTATCACGTGTGTATCGTTATGTCGCGTATAAATGTGTATAATATTATGGGCTCTTGAGTCTAGACCTAGTTATTGCGCTAATAATAAAAAACGACGAAGAGTAATGACCGTGTTCGTTTATCAGCTAGTCGTGATTTATTTTGACAAATGAAATATATTTTATGAATATATGGATGTACGAGAGAACACCGTTCGGCCTCGTCTGCAACTGGGTGCAGCCTATACCAGCCTTATATACCTATACAATATTATTATATTGTTATATGATGTAGTGTTATACGGGTTCGACCTCGCGCCGCGGTAGGGCGGGTATAGGACTTACGATTCGAAATCAAGAAAAAAAAATAAGTGTACTAAAAACGCGTCATATGTGATATTATATTATTAGGCTGTGTATACATAATATTATAACAATAATAATACGTTGGTGGTGCGGGTGCGACCACGACGCACATATGGTCCGAATGCGTGCACACACGCTCACAAGTGCATATTATGGAAACTGCTGCCACTGCTGCCGCTGCTGCTGCGTTGGTGCCGCAGACGACCCTTACTCGCGGTCGTATAATTTACCCGTTTTCGATAGTCGTGTCCGGGCCGGGCCGGAAAGGGGTCGCGCAAATTGTTGACATTGTTCCGGGCGTGTATATATAATATTATGTGCCATTTGTGAGTGTGTGTCGAGGCCCCGAGCGTTGTCGAGTGTGTACAGCCGACCGGTGCCGCCGCTGGTGTATGTACGCAACGAGAGGGAGGATCGAGACAAGTCGATTCACTTGTCCATACATATATAAGTACATCAGTACACGTACACATATATATATATAATATTAATGTATATTATGGTACACGTAGGACGCTGTTTGTAATACGACGCGGCGTCGTCGTCCGACCTCTAATCAAATATCGCGCGAGAAACGCAACTGCAGTTTCGCCTCTCACACACGACAGCTGCCCTTTCGCGCGAGGGTTTTGCACCTCCTCCTTCCCCACGACAATTATATTGTTATCGCCACCGTTCGTCGCGTGCGACGTAATGTCGGCTGCACGCACCGGTGAGTACGACATCGTACGCGACTAGCTCGTCATCCATATAATATTATAACGGCCGCAACTGTGCATCTGTCGCGCTGCACGCGTGCATTTACATATTGTTTTGTTGTTCTCGGTGCACTGCTTAATCGCTGAACCGTGAAAACTGCAGTACCTTTCCTTAAATTGTACTATAATAGTTGTACAATAAACCTACGATGATTTATCTCTGTGTCTCCCTCTCCCGATCAACTTCACCTGACCCGTCGAGGTGTCCGTCGTCGCATACTCGAATCGATGTAATTTTGGGATTTTGTTTTCATCGCATGAATCCCAAATCACGGATATAATAGAGGGATAATATTACTATTATAAATAAGTCGAATTTCAATTTTCATAAACTCCAACTCAAATTCGAACTTGGTTTTTTTTATCAAACTCGAATCCATTTTTCACTCCAATTTCGCGTAACGTTTGAAACTTTTGAACACAAAATTGAATTTAACTTGTATAAAATAGTGAAACTTAAGTTTTTACGAAATGTTCGATTTCATAGAATTAATTAAGAACGAACTTCGAACCGTTCAAATTTCTCAAAGTTTCGGATGTTCGAGAGTTCGATAAGTTAATAGTTCCACAATTAGTAATTATTACCTACTTAAATATACTAGTTTCGAGATGCGCTAAACATCACAATAGGCTATAGACTGATAAAATGGATTTCAGTCTACTGGTTTACATATATTAAAATTAGTAGAATGTGATGATAATCAATTGCTAGTTTTTAATGGTTGGATGCTGCAGGCTATAATATATATGTCTATACTAAACTCTATAATTTTGATTCTATATATATACGTTTATTGATTTATTTTGCTTTGTCTCGTATCGCCGGATTCGTTAACCATTTTCTAGTCGAGTATACCATGGTTATTATAATACCAAATCATACTGCCGAGTGAAGCGACTAAACTTCGCACTCATGCCATCGGTTCGGGTCGATCGAGAATAATGACAACAATAAATACATCAGCTGCATTATAATAGACACTGCGAATAACATATATAATATTACATGTAATGTGTATTGTTTTGGCGCCAATATTGCTCTCGGTTCACTCGTGCGTATTTAGTGTAAACGTTTTGATTTGGACATAAGGTCAATTTTACGCCACCGCCTTACTAGCTTCGGGCCCATCCACCATATATACCTCATACACTAACCCACACACACACACACGTGGTACACTATATGGTATAACAGAGATCTTCGGTCGAACCAGCAGATTCCTGACTGAATAATAATGTGCCCGAGGGGGTCAACGGCTTATGTTATTACTCGAACTCTATTAATTCCCCTTTATTTTCTCGGCGCTGGTCATTACAACAACTGCGCAGAGACAATGAAGGAGAACGCCGGGGGGTTTATTTTGGTTCTTTTTTCATATCTTCCCTCGTCCATCGCCCTTTTGGCCGCCACCCGACGACGAGTATATACGTATATTATTTATCTACGTGTGTAATATGTGTATGCGCGCGTGTGTGAGTGTGCGTGTGGGGTGAAAGCATCGCGGTGGAAGTCCCATCTGTTGTGTACTGCCGCCGCCGCCGCCGCACTTGTGCGTGAGCAGTAGCCCACTTTTTAGCCCCATCCCCCTTGCCATTCGTTATATAATAATATAAGGTTAGAATAAACGACGCGGCCGTAGGGCTAGCGGAATAATTGCTTTACGCGTGTAAAACGAGATGCGTAAGTGCCCGGCATAATCGGCCCTCCAGCAAATGTCACGGAACACCCAGCGCTCCGTCTCTATGATGCGTATACTTATATACATATATGTATATAAATATTTTATAAGTCGTCGTGGGTGTGTGCGTATATGCGTGAGTGAGGATACCACGATGACGAATGCACAAAATAATTTATGCTCTAATATGTATATTGGTCTGAATTAAATTACCGGCCGTTACCATAACCATGTTTATTACCGGAATTAGTCCGACTAATCCGCCGGTGATGGCTAATCGGGATCAGACGAGTAGAATTCCATTTGGGACGGGAGCGCCCGCTGCATTGCCTGTATATTATATTACTATTAACCATTTTTTTTCCAACATTATGGTCTATTTTATCCCTATATACAGTATACCCACACACGCTACAGGAACAGCGAACATGTCTGTGTAATGGTTACTGGTTAGTGCACCCTTCAAATCCGATACGCACAAAAGCAATACATTAATTATTCTCGACATAATATTTTCTTAGCTAAATCAATATTTACCAAAGCATATAGATTAGAAATTAACGTAACCCTTTGAGATTTCAATAAAATATAAGTACACAAAGTGTAATCAATACTGAAAACGCGTGGTACGTAATATTAATATAATAGATAGGTAATATATATTTATACTATTATTGTGAGTTGTATAGTACCCAAAAATGTAGCTAATGTTTTTTATGAAACATTCGTTAGTTGTACTAGTAATTATTTATGTTTTTATTGCATTTATAATCTTTGCCGTATACTCGTATGCAAGAATTTCTATTAACTATTAACGTGGGTGTATACGAATGTCACCCTCAATAATAATAATAATAATAATCGTTGACGATAAAAAATTTACTTATAAATTGCACTCAGCATAAAATACTAAAATAGTATTGTGCATAGAAATAATTCTAGAGTTCAATAAACCCGTTTCATGATAAGTGATATTGCATACTGTTATTTTCAAGATATCAACTTTTATTTGTTTAATTGCTGGTTGAATTGTTTAGCGTGTCAGTTGTTTAATAACCGACTGTCATATTTTCGATTTGCATCTGAAAGTTATCACGACGTGAACAAACTAACATTTTTGGCAACAATATTTTATTATATTTGTGTCATTCAGAAAAAAAAATATATCAGAAAAGTAATTTAAAAAAAAATAAATTAAATTATATAGGAGTGTTACTCAATTCGTTCATAAAACGGAAAAATAAAATTATTCTTAGACTCAAAAACAAGCTGTAATATAAATTAAGTACTAAAAATGATGTTTCTAAAGAATGAAAATAAGTATATTAAATTATTATAGTCAGCGCTAATACCGTGGTTTTATTATTATTTGAATCTGATATCAAAGTATACTAATTAAATGTATGGTATAATATACCTAACTTAATTTATTTATTAAGTATACACATTTTTTCTAAATAAATAAAAATATTAAAAAATGGATATTTGATATGATTAGATATTGTCCAATTTGTTTTTTAAATTTTACAATTTTGAATGCTACGGCGTTGGGTCCCTATACAGTCTGTACAGTATACACAATAATTAGTAAAAAAATGTTTATTTGTCATTTAAGAGTACCTAGTCAAAACTCGTGTTCACTGTCTCCTGTTGATGCACGGCAAAATGAAACAATATAATATGTATTATAATTGTATTTGTTTCAAAAATATCGAATGGGGGAGGCGATTCATATTCGATTTGAAATACGAATAAATTGTCTCACTTAATTATTCGCAAATTATATTATATTTCCCATACAAAACGTAGGCACTGTTTTTGTTTTATAACACATTGACCGCCTTACGTGCAACGGGTTCGTTATACACAAGATATTATGATATATTTTTTATACAATATTGCATGCCATACGAATCATGCAACTCGTGAAGGGTTTTCCTAAACGTCTGTCAGTATGAAAACCAATCATTTTTATTTACATATTATAACTCGTGTGAATGGATCAAGTGACATTTTCAAGCGGAATGACATATGTATAGCGTGCAACTATCATTGTCTTATCCTGTGACCTGTATATATTATTATGAATAGGTAACTTATAACGTACATAATTGCGTTGCTGCATCGCATGGTAGTCGTCTAGTGGTGATGTATTCATTCAAACACCTGTAGTACTTAGGTACCTACTTATATCACAACGACAAGTCACTTTCCGCACGAAACGAGTCGATTGTCATATTAAACAATTATTATATGCTTAAGGAGTGTGCGGCGGTGCAGGAGCAGGGCTTTTGTTGAAATGCTACCACACTATATTACAATGTAACCTGCAGTGACTGTAGAGACTCTATTTTGCTTTTCGTTTATATTGTCGAAATGAGATTTATGTGTCCAATTATCCGGCTATCGCGTATATAGCTGGTAAAAATTCCAAGAATAGGTAATTGGTATAACATGAAATTACAGTGCATATTTACGTTGAAATTTTTTTTAAAGAAAGTACACCTTATTATACCCACTCACTTATCGTGGAATGGCTGTTTGTGTGTTAAACGGGATGTGAACTCGAGTTTGACTTACAAACGTTCCAACTTTATTGAAAATGTTTTTTTACATAATTTGATGTCATTTTAAAACAGTATTTCTGAAAATAATTACATTTTTTTTCTTTTGGTAATAGTTATTATTTTAAGTTATTTCCTTTTTTTTATGACATCATACTTTTCCGGAGCAGAATATAATTTGCTGTATTTCAATTTATAAAGATACATTTTCTGTCAAATGTTGCTCATTAGTATTTTAACTTATAAGCGTTTACAGATTAGATGAGTAGAGGATATAGTGGTATATACCCTGCAAAATGTTGTCCACTATTTCATCACTAGTCTAAACTTAAAATGATTAAAAAGTTATAACTAGGTAATTAACTACTTGTTCAATATATATATCTTTATAGATTAAAACATTCTAGTTCAGAATAAAAAAAATTCCAGGTGTCATTCTAAAAACAACTTAAAAAATGATTGAGAAAATTAAATTGTTTTCAGAAATGTTAGGAAATACATTCAATTATATACAAAGATTATTTTTAAAAAATTAAAACTTTTCGAATTGACGAGTGTAGACACTATAATTTGTTATATAAATATATCATGGACACTCAAAAGTCGAAATATTACCTAAAATATTTTCTTCGTCATTATTAGTGCATTATTATGTATACGGAAACGTTAAAAAAAGTGCACACCAAATGTCTTCGACGATTTATTCAACGTGCAGTACGTCCCACTATACAATACAATCATACAATAATATACATGCTTGCGTAAATAATAGCAAATCACCGTATGGACATTTTTACCTAATACATTTGAATATAATAGAACCTGCAGCGAAACGAACTGTAAAAAAGTTATAAACGCAAAAACCACAACGCTAACGGGTAGGTCGACTCTGGCACAAATTTAATACAATATGACGTATATACAATATACATGTATATAACACATAACAATGAATACGACTATATGACGTCGGATTTTTATACTTTCGGTGGATGTTGTGAAATATATGATGCATAGAAATATACTGCAATATTACATACATACCTATACTGATACACCTGCAGTCACACTGCGTATATCGGTGTCATGTGAGTATATATGTATACGTATATTATATACAGCGTGAGAGTTATATATTTTTCGAGTTTACCATCGCACCGCTGCTTTTTGCATGTGTGTGGGTGTACACAGTCATCGTGTGCGTGTTCGTGTGTGTGTGTGTGTGTGTGTGTGTGTGTGTGTGTGTGTGTGTGTATGTGTGTGTGCGCGCGCATATAGCAATAAAAGTGGACGCCGTTCATTACCCTATGCAAATTCGGCGCAGTCGAAACACAGAGCTGACACGAGGGTCCAAATAATATTTATAACGCGGAGAGAGGGATCCGTTTTTGTTATCTTCTTGCCGGTATTGAATTAATTAGGCATCTGGCCTAAAATATTATCATTAAATTACGGGTGGACGGAAAAACGGGACTTTACCATAATATTATAACGAGTGCCGCCACCGCGTCCACCGCACCATCTGCACCGTCCGCCGTTGTTTCGGCACGACCTGTACCTCATCGCGTTGTTTATGTCGTGTGTGTAATAATATATATATATATATATATATGTTTAAACTGTTTTAAAAATTAAAAATTAAATCGCGGTACCTATTGCTTTTGGACGTAATTGTTGCGTTACACTTAAATTGTTCAAATGACAAAATGGTATGCGTATATATTATATACCTACATAACTCGGTTTCCGAGTGACATTCTAAACAATCTAAACTGTCGGTGCCGCGAATCGCGATATGTTTCATATAATTCTTGTGCAACAAAAATATTTTTCCCAGTCGCAGTACCACTAGGTGTGTAATTACCTAACTAATCTAATTAAAAATAAATGAAAAGTGAATACTATAATTAAAATACTAAACGAAAATATATCATATACACTAGGGTGTTCCTTATACACGCATATTGATTGCAGCTCAACAATACCTCCCAGTAAAGAGAATATATTATAATATTTAGTAATTTAATTTATCATGTGAAATTAGCCATTGCCCAATGCCCATGAGTGATGGTGCAAAACTTTGATCACAACAAATATATCACGTGTATAAATTTGGAATTTTATTTTCGAATTATGAAGAATTATGAGCAAGTCGACTTCGTGACAAATTAATAAGTTTTCAGAAATTGTATCTAATTAATAGGTACCTAGATATAGTAGTAGGTATAGTACATTTATTGGAAAAGATTGATACTTATGGACAGAAAAAAAACAAAATAGTTTTTAGGTATATTCGTGTAGCACGTTACAGAGCCACTCTTGCGTGCACGTGAGTTAACATCCACTATATTTCTTTTATACTGTAGTCGCAAGTCACAAACGCTCACTCATTTAGAAAATTCCCTCACTGAACTCCTTAAGAACGGTATGAATCGATAATACCTACCATTTAAAACCATCTTCAATTATTGTGCTACTAATTTCACAGCCTGCACTGTCTTGTCGCGTTTATATTGTAAAATTGACTGTTAAATAATTTTTGTTAAACATTTCCTTATGGTGTATAACCTTTAAATAGTATAATACGACAGTCATTTGACTAACATAATATTATGAATACTGTACATTACAATTTATACATAACGTGCCGTCTATTATAGTACATATACAGGAGGTACATTTCAAATCAAATACAGTTGTATTATTACACTCTGGTAGATTTATATATACATACATCATGCAATATTATATAATGTATAAACGATTGTGTGATGCACTTCGTAGCGATGCAGAGACGAACCGGGGGTATACGATCGAGATCGTGATATAACAGTTGTTGGGTTTATCATCGGAAGTGTTCATTACACCAAGATTTCGACGTCTTGCAGGTCTTTTTTTATTGCGTTTCGTAAGATTCGTTCGGGTGATCGTCTACAGGACTGAAAATCGTCCGAAATAATTACGGTCGGGAATTTATTTATTTAGTGCGTCACACACGCGCTCACCATAGCATAAAATATAAACGGTGTATGTCCAGCGTTGATAATCGTTTCGCATCCCCTAGATACCGACCCCTCCTCCCCCACCCCCCCTCCCCCAATCGTCACCGTATCCGCTGCAGATTTTACGCTCGAAATTGCGGCGCAGACAGGCGGTGGCGATTGTAATCGACTAGACATCGGCCAAATTGAAACATATTATTATTAAGGAACTAAGGGTTTCGGGTGAGAACCCTGCATGCCTCCGATGTTTGCACGATTTATTTATGTATATGTACAGATACGTTTATATTATTTGATAAAAATGTTAAGTAAGTACTATATAGTAAGGATCACCAAACGGTGACCCGTAGACATCTGGCCAGCAGGCTTGAAATTTATTTTTTTTGGGCGGTGAATTAAATGAGGTTTTTACCAGTTTTTATTTATTTTTTTAAATATTTTGCCTTTACTTTCTTTGGATATATATGTGCATGGGTACCTACAATTTTGGACATCGCTAGTCCGATTTATATAATATTTGAGACCAGGGGTTGTCGGATTGAGAGGGTTTATCGGATTATTGAGGGTTTGACCTAAAGAATAAACAACGTATTATTAATGCAAAAATGTGCGTATGATGTATATTTAATTTATAATTATTTATAAATACAACGCTAATAATGCATGCTATTTTTTTCGTGTACTTATTTTGGTCACTTTTGTTTCTAAACCATAATTATATATGGCAGCATATATTGTAAAGTCAAGTTCACAAATAGCACTCCTCGCATATATGTATATATATGAGAAAGATGAAGGGCAAGGAAGTGTCGGATTACTAAGGTTGGCTGACCATCGAGGTCTTACTGTGTATATATATATATATACCATGTAGTATATAGTAAATAATATCATATTAACTAATGTCATATTATTGTATTTATTAGTATGTCTACATAGGACTTAAAATCGATTTCGGAGTGACTCGCGGCCGATAAGTTACGACAAGACTCTGCTCGGTATTAGAACGGCTTGACGTTTCGGTTCACTGTTAATTATATTGTTACATTTCGCAACGTCGTCGGTCGTTGATGTATATAGCCGTCGTCGTCGCTTGCAGGCAAAATCATATTATTTCATCCCTAATACAGCCGACCCGAAGCCAGCGATAATAACGTTTCGTTCGCCAGTCGCGTCGTTGGTTTTTCAACTGGAATTATACAACCGTGTTATAAAATCTTGTATCATACATAATAAAATATAATGCCCCGAACCGTAGTCGTGTGAGTATACGAAAATACATTGTAATATCGTTGTCCATTCGACAATAATACTTTCGCTTGCAGGATTTACTTAATTCGAACCCGATTACCGGAATAATAAATAATAATGTATTTAAATTTTAAAGTGCTCACTTCGTAGTCCAAAATATTAACGTTTTACATTGTTGATGTACCTACTAAGGATAATATTCCTTAATAATTGTTGTACAACACTTAAATATGTATATAATATTCAATAAAGAACTTAATGTACTCAGGAAATGTTTTCAAAATATAAAACGTTGTAGATTGCTATATAATATTATTCATAGTCTCCAGGATCTTCCAAGATAACTATAATCATGAAATTATTATCCTTAGTACACAACTCATAAACTACTCGTTCGAGTTTTGGTTTGGATACATCAACATTAAAAAAAAACAACAATTTACTTAACAAAATAGGTAGGGTGATACTCATTTAAAAAAAGAAGTTGGTATCGTCACAGGACACTTCTTAAGTAGTATACAAAACCTTAGTATTTAAAAATAAAGTCATTAACCTACCTACAAACTTAAAAATTAAAATTTGAACAAATTCATTATTAAATGAAAAAATGGGAGTGAGCATGCTTGATGGATCACTCTGTATACCTAAAATTTAATATATATAAATTAAAAACATATTATCGTTCATAACATAATATTATATTATAGTCTAAAAGTTTCTGAATTTCTGATTACGGCATATAAATATACAACAATACACCTATAAATAAAAATAATAAGTATAAGAATATTTTTTTAATATCAAAATTCGTTGTGTACTCGATAAAAGCACTACTATTTTTTTTCTGTGTTCGGACACATGTGGTTGAAAAGCCGGTTGATAACAGTCACAATGCGGTGGTAGTGATGGTGATAGTGCTGGTGGTAATGGTGGCAGTGGTGGTCCGATAAATATATATACATTTATAGTACACACGAACAGTGACAAAGAAAAAAAGCTATAAAGTTCGGAGCAGTTAGACGCGCGCGTGGTGTATATTAAAGGACGGGATAGTGACAATAGAGATATATGGTATGGGGGTCGGGAGACGATAAAAGAGAGACGGAGATGTTATTTCGATAAACTATCGGATGAAGGGTTGCCGTTGCCGCCGGGAGAACGACAGCCGTATAGGGTGCGGTGTCGGCTGAATAGAGGAAATTATTGATGAGGCTCGGAACTTGACCAATGGTTCGCGGAATGAGCGAACGGCAATCCCGGAGAAATTAATAAATATTTAATAAACATCAGACATCACTTTCCATTCTATGCCACTACAGAGCCGACAACACGTTTTTATCGCCAGAGAGTAGTGTTTTTAATATTTATGAAGAAAAAAAACGCAAGCGAAAAAATCACATTTATATATAGACAACAGATTTTCCATGCATATAATATAGGTGATAAATAATAATGCGACACACTATCTGTTTGGTTGGGTTTATTGAACACAACAACTATTGCAAGTCCCTAAAATTCGTCATATACCAGCTATAGGTAAAATTTTAAGTCACCTATATGCGATATGCCCATATTTATTTATAATTATATTATTAAGCACTATATAGTAATATTGTTTATAGAGTTTTAAAAAACATATTGCATTATTTAACGTACGTAAAACGATATACTTTAGGTAAGTATAATAAAATATATTATATACACAGTTTATATAGTAGTTGTATATTATAATAATATAATATTATACATATTGATTCAAATTCCATCGGAAACTAAGTGACATAATTTATAAATAAAATAAAATGTTATTTATGCAAACTAGAAAGTTTATTAGGCGTCTGTAAAAAAAGGGTAAGAAATACTAACAGTGAACTGAGTATATATTATTTGATTTCGGGTAAAAGAAACTTTTCAAAAAGTGTAAAACAACTGAAAATTTGATAAGGGTGGATCCTTTTTTTATCGAATGAAAATAGTTTTTCTATGTTAAAATAGACTTGTATTAGGTCAATTTTGTGTGAAATGTACTTTTAAGTCTAAGACACATTTCAGTTTGTCGGCGAAAATGCGAAATACACAAAACGACCACTACTGGATGTAAACGACCAATGTCTGGTAGAAAAATGGGTTTGAAAAATGACGCCGCTGCTTGCGAATTTCCAACCCACCCCCCACCACCACCACTACCACCACCACCGTCTACGCCACAATACCACGAGCTACGACTTTGTTGTTATAAGCTCCCTATATCGTAGTTTGTATATTATATTCGAATTGAGACTTATAAATTTGTCAAATGTGTGTAATTTTTTTACTACGCCTAATTAAAATATAAACGTAGACTACTCTAGATATATTACATCTATTTTTATCATTAAAAACGTTATTACACTGACAAATATATTATACCGATAAGCAATATTACATTTTATATTATAATATATTCGTCATACGTGAACACTCGACGAGTATAATAGGTACCTATTTAATATTATGACCCAATGTAACTGTAATATATATTTAAACCATACTCGCTGTTATTGTATAGGATTAACTGACTCTTGTATTATAATTTTAGGTGCCTACCTACAATAGACTTCCGACATGCGTCGGAAAGTTATTTACCATAGTATTATATAAATACGCAGTAGTATGAGCAAATCCGCAGTAAATTCGTCCGGCCGCGGCAGTGGTGTAGTGGTTGTGGTGGTGATGAAAGATATATAATAATATGTGCAAGTTATTTGCCGTGCTGCGGAAAAAAATATGATAAAAACTTATCCAGCCACAAAAAAAAACCAATATAATATAAATACAAATAAACACTTCCACTGTGGCCAGAAACTTAAAATGACTCGTCTAAGTTATACTTACTTGTGTTGGGTGTTGGCCGTTGGGTGAACATCATCTTGTGGTAGTCCCATTTTTGTGCTTTCCGTTTATGTACATATTTTATTAGAACTAAAGGTATTACATATTACACTCGTCGACTATATTAAATCTCGTGATGTAGACTGTAAATTGCTCACCATAAAACTATAAAATTATTTAAGTACATAATATCTATATAGAAATAGTTTACTAGAATTCCAACGATTATGATTTGAAATAAAATTACAATTGATTGCAAGTATTTTAATATATAGTGAATAAATTTAATGTGTATAGTACATAATATGCTAATACAAAAAAATTTAAATTTTAAGTTATTATTTTAAAAGTAATTTTTGCTAGCACTGAAATTATTAATGTAACATTTTTTCTAATAATTGTGTTTCCTATATAATGTTTTAGAAATATAGTACCTACTGTATTGTTCGCGTCAAAATTGTTCTTAATTTTGTCTACTCAAACGAAATTAATCGAGTTCTTAATTTTCACGTTATTCAAAATACTTATTCAATTCGTAAGCCAAAACAATAGTTAACCAATAGCCATATAATAATATGTTAATTTCATAATACCCCCCCCCCCCCTAAAAAAAAAAAGAATAATTTATAATGTATGAAAATAAAATTGTATCTTTTTCTTAAGACGTTCAGCTATAATATAGTTTTTAGAAACTTTTAACTTTACGTGTACAATAAATTATTTTGTAGGGATGCCATATGGTATTTGGTATAAAATAAACTGTTTTATAAAGCCTTTTATACGACTGTCATACGTATTTCTGCATTTTAGAAAATAATTTATGATGTTATGGTTTCTATATACGCTTATAACTTCCGCGTACAATTCTGCGATACAATATTGTTGCTGCAATAATTGCTGTCTAGTCTTATAGACATTTACAGATATCATTCGCTTATACGGACAAGAACAAATCTGTGTTATTGCAACACAACCGATCCTCACACTCGTTTAGTATATTATTATAAAATGTTACGGGCGACATATTTGGTAAAGTGACGTTAATCACGTTTTCATATTATATGATAAAAACATAAAATCATTCAAAACAAACAAACAAAAAACCAAAATCCCGCACGCGGTTCCCATGATATCTGCAGACGACGACGACGACGTAATGTAATGCAATTGCGCATATTATGACAACGCCGCGCTGCACAAGTGGGGCGCACGTTTTTATTATTCGAGGGTTTGCTTATTTGACGACACTCATCGGTCCATTACGGGTATCCGGGGACGGATTTGTCAGATAATTAGCGCGTTGAGGTATGCGCGGGCGCGAGCGCGTGTGTGCTTGCTGCAGCGTGCGTGTGCGTCGTGCACGGACGATAAATTATCACTGCGCGCCGGCACCGCTGCAGGCGTTTCCGTCGGAAATTAGTAAAAACACTTTAAACGGTACTCGCACACACACACACCACGAACGAGTAAAATATATTAATGTTGCCACTGTCGCGGGGTCAATCAATATACGGCGGCGGGGGCGGCGATGGAGGCGTGAGACGATATGTGCAGCAGCAGCAGCAGCAGCAGTGCCTGAGTGTGATTATATAATATGCTGTACCGCGACCGAACAGCACCCCAAGTGTAATGTAAACGCGTCGGACGCGAAAAATAATAACATAATAGTTGTGTAACACTTCGTAGGTCGTAACGCGTATCCGTCCTCGAGTGTCACGATGCCGTTATAATCTGTGTATGTGTGTGTGTGTGTGTGTGTGTGTGTGTGTGTGTGTGTGTGTGTTTGCGGAGTGTCGTACGGTTAATTCGTTTTTCGGGTTCACTACATCTGTTCGATTCACTGCAGTTTATATATATATATGTGTATACGTATAGGATAAAATATGTGGTGCAAACCTCGGCGGGTGAGCGTATAGTGCGACGAAGAGGCTGTAAAAACAGTGTCTCCCGTCGTTGGGTTCACGCGAACCGTGTCGCGATTCATGTGCTGCACGCGCACGCCGTGGGTTTCGAGCCCATTTACGAGATTGCGTCCAATAATAATCGTTTCGACAAAATAGTCTGCTGCTGTGGCGTATGCGTTACACACGGCGTTCTTATTTCGGTGTTTAAGACCATTATATTATGGCGGCGACACAGTGAAGCTATCGTCAATGAGTGCGTTCCTGCAGCAGTGTTATATATATGGCACGCCTCCGTTCACCCCGCGCCACACTAAAAACGGACCAAGTCAAAGTATTTTCCTTAAACTTTCGTCGACGTCTTGTCCTTCAATATAAACTTCTAAGAAGTCGCTGCAGATGACAATAAACTGTTATACACACACGCGTGCTCTCTCTCGCTATATACATGTATATATTTATGTATGTAAGTGTGTGTTTGTGTGTGTTATACGTCGCCGCCGCCCGGATTTAATCAAACTGTCAACCCCCCGGAAGACGAACTTTATAAATTATTAATTTGTCACCAACCTTTTGGCTCGAGCAAATTGGAGCATTCGTTTTCCGTGTCAGGGGAATTGCAAAAAAAAAAAAGTTATATGAAATTAATTTTGCTTTCAAGTGTCAATATAAACAACCGATATCGTGACGCCATCGTTCAAAACGCGCGAGCCGCCGCCTGCGCTTCACACTACGACATCTCCGGGGAGAAAAACTTTTGCCAATTTAATTTGCCGACAATTTTCGGGAATAAAAAAATGCGATAAATCACACCGCGACGGGACGCGACAGTTTATTTATTTATATAAATATCGTACTCACATAACATAATAAATTGCAATATAATATAATACGTTATAGGTTCTATCACATGTAATGATTATGCGGTAAACCGCTCGTTGTAATAATCATTTTACGAACAACTTTGGCGATGTCGCGCATGTGCTGGCGTATACGGGAAAGTGTCTGCGTGGTCTGTTCACACCTACATACGGCCATACGGGTAATTTTGACGAGGAAAACGAAATTTTTTTACGACCGACGATATTATATTATAATGTTTTCCGTCACCGCGACGTGAATTCCACGACAACGCCACGACCTGCAGCACTCGGCGCACGTAATAAATTACGCGGCCGTTGACACTTTTTGCATCTGGTCCGCCGCCAGAACAAGCGCGGTCATGTGTCGAATGTAACACGCCGTCGACGCCGTTACGACACTTCATACATTAGTGTTATTATATGACTTATTTGTCGTATAACTAAATATACAACATATATAATATTATTGTAATGTGTGTGTGTGTTTGTGTGTGTGTGTGTGTGTGTGTGTGTGTGTGTGTGTGTGTGTGTGTTCATAAAATTATGTATAAAGTACATCATGATATCTCGTGGTAATAGCGATTATAATATAGGCGAAACCAGTAACGGCCATCAGTGGTGCACTATATATACATACGTTTTACCATGTTCCTCGTACAGCGTTCGTAAATATAATATAATATAATCGTATATTACACCACCGGTTTGTGTCTTGAGTTAGGTGTTTTTATAATATATATATATTATTATATACACACACGTGTATGATTTTTTTTTTCGACGTCGCTGGCATTTTTATCTCTATTCCGATGAGTGCCAGAGCACAGTGTGCTATGATCATCGGACGTGTATAATAATACAACGTATATTGTGTAACATACATATTATGTACAACCTGCGGGAGACCACTCAGTGTTATAATGTTACGCGCCACTGCTGCTGTGACCTATAGCTGCCGCAGCATCATGGCGGAAACGCGATAAAACCTAATGCGTGCGAAGAACTAGGTTTTTCGGTTTTATATTTATTTTTCACACACACACACACACACACACAAATATATACATACAATGTACATTCCCGAATCCCGAGTCGACGACGAAGACGGCGGCGCGACCCTTTTTAATGATTTATTAACTCGGCCCGTTCGCACAAATCGTTCTCGAAGATATATTATATATTATATGCTCGTCCTATATTTTATTATGTATGGACAATGTTTGTTTCTTTATGTCAACTGGTGTGTCGATGTTTATTTTCATTTTCATTTTTCATCCTCCCTCTAGCGCGACCGGGACGACACTGCTGCTGCAGCAGCGCCGTCCGACGAGGTGATTGATGTGCATGCGTGTATATATAAATATATTATGCGAGTACGCATGTGTGTGTTTGTGTGCGCGCAACTCGTGTCTATTATTCAAGCGAAAAATAAAGTGTACAAAACGCACCTGCAAAAAATAAATAAATGAATAAATAAAACGGATCGGCGAATTATTATTTTTTACGAGCCGTTTCGAGTTCTTGGGGTAAAAGAAAAACAAACACAGACAAAGAACATAATATAATATACGGTGGCTATCGTTTGTGCGTTTAAACGAAAACTCTGCGAAATCATAAATTGCCATGCTTAAAATGATTTATGTTTTAACTATTCCTATATGGCTATATATATTATTATATTGATTATATTATTCTAGCAGCTATATTTGCAGGACATATTATATATGACGTGTACCTATCTTACCTAGCTAATCGGTGGTGAAAGTGGGGAGGAGGTTACAGTGTGACGGCATCCCTCCATTTTTTATAATTCACATTTCATCATCCCACCACGTAATTTGTACGACTGTTTAAGCGATATATGAGAACTATATAAATTATGAAAGACATCCCTTCACGTATTTTGAGCCACTTCGACCACTGTAGCTAATATAATAAACAGCTAGGATAGGTCTGGCAATTAGAAACCCAGATGGGCACAGACCTATTTAGGAACAGCAAAGATTTAAAAAAACTGATAGAGAAGGTTTGAAACGATGACCTGCAATCGCATACTACCTATTATACCTATAGTCACACCTTGTAAATGATGCGTCTATAACTCTATACATCCCATGACCGCGGGAGGTTGGATCGACTTTTGCAGGGTTTTATTTTTTTTTAGGACACCCCTGGACACAACAAAATCCCAAAGACAAATGCACAAGTGGCCAAGTAGTCCATCCCCTGCAATACTACTGCAGTCTACGTATATAAGAGAGGCTCTTAATTCGCCAGGATTGTGCAGGCCGTCTATTGTCGTATCGAGCGTACGTGCCGAGACTCGAGTCGATGTAAGTGACCGAAACGGGGGCGAGGAAAATTTAAAAAAAAAAAAACGTTTAAGGACGAAACTGTCGTTAAAAACTATTATGCATTAAACGCGCGCGGGAACGTCGTATTCGATATATATATGTACACCCCACCTACACCCGGACGACGGCCACGAGTGTTTTTTAATCCGGTACGTGTGCGACGAATAAAACTAGAATATATATAATAATATAATGTATTGTTTGTGTACGACGAGTCGGCGACGACCTTTCGGCCGTATATAATATGTGTCCCTGCAATGATGTGTACGCACAGAAATATATTCTATTATATTATTATGATATAATCCGTGCAAATCTGTCGTATATACGTAAGTATACATGCGTATATAACTGGCGGCCGAGATAGGGTCGGAAATCGGAATCGTTTACGTAAGTTTTTAATGCGCGTGGATAAAAAGAAGGGGTGAGTGCAAAGAGTGGGCGATCGAGAGTGTGTGAGAGATAGAAGAAACGGTGAGGACTCGCCGCCGACATACGGCGCGCGGTTTCAAGTGTCCGTAACGCGCGTATATCATACGACGCCGAGTCCGGGTTTGAGCGCGCGCGCGCCCGTCACCTCGGCGATTGGCCACGCGTGGGACGGTTCGCGCGCGCAATCACATTAATTGAACGGTTCCGGGGAGAGCGCGCGCGACCGACACGTGACCCGCGGCGTCCCGTAAACCCTTTCGTCGTCGGCGGCGGCGGCGGATGCGGCGGAGCGTATATTATTCCGACAATAATAATTATACCGCTCCGTAAATATAAATAATAACGTATAATATAACGGTCCCCTTTTGTATTCCGAATATAAGTAGAGTTGTTTTTCGTGTGCGTGTGCCTGTGCGAGTCGCTCGATAGGTAAATTGGTAGGTACCTATTATAACTGGGTGATTTTTCATCGAACGCACTATAATTATTTTCAGAAAATAGAAATGTTTTTAAAAAAAAATTTAACATTTTTTATCCTGAACGTTTTGTAAATGTGTTACTTTTTTGAATTTCGATACATAGAAATCGAATTTAGGACTAGTAGCTTATGAGTAATAGTATTCAGTTTTGATGACCGGAGTGGAATGGAGGTTACTCACTCCTCAAAATGTTGGACCGCTACCCCGCTCATCTAAACTTTAAATATTTATAAAGTTATAAGTTTACAACTCATATTGCACTAAACTTAGCCTAATTTAGATGTGTACATATCGAAATACTCGGATAAATATTCTGTTTGCAAAGATGAAATTAAACTGTATTTTGTAATTCAAAAAAGTAAAAACTTAAAAAATCATAATCATAAAAATAATAATATGACTTTTTAATAAAAACGTTGTCTTGCAGCGACTTGAAACCATGTAAGAAAATATTTTTTGAATAAAGAATGTACTACTCTAAATGAATCATCCGGTGTACCGTAATATATTGTACGGACGGCGGCAGTGACGCAAAAACACTGCAAGTCTCGCGTATACATACGGCGGACGTTTTATTGCGCGACGGCCCACACCCACCCACCCACCCTCAACTGCATTCACATCGCACCTATATATAATATGCATCAGCAGCGGTATAGATTCGGAGTTTATTTTTAATCTCCCCGGGGCGGCGCGACTTCCGTACAACAATATTATATTATTATTTATTATTATTGTTGTGCAACCATGATATTATACGATTCGTCGGTGCAGCTTTTAATATTATTATACCCGCGCGAAATCGACGCGCTCACGGTTGCCGTTAATAAACCGCGTTAATGACGTAATTTATCAGCGGCGACGAACCCGCTGTATGTATATATAGTACCTGTACAATACTGCCAAAGTGTGTGTGCGCGCGGCGGCGGCGCGCGCGCCAACGAAACGATCTCTTGGAATTGATGATGTCATCATGAAGCTGTTAATACGGCGGCTGCGAGCTGACAGTAAGACGGAACGGCCCGGGAGTCGTGCAATTTGTTTCGCCCGCCCCCGCGCCTGCGACCACACGTGGTACCTGCGCCGCCGACTGTACAACTACAGTTTTTCCTTGTCGCGCGCCCAACGATACAATATATATTATTTTGCGCTTCGTATCGACGGTGCAGCAGTGCCGCTGGCGAATGCGCGTCGCGTGTATTATTATTTTAATACAGGCAGTGGTACGCGCCGCGCACCGCGCAAGCGCACAAATAAAATGATAATAATATGTGTGTTGTATAAGCGTCTCGCAATGCGTACGAGTATACGTATACTGTGCAGTACATAACATGGGTGACGCGAGCTTTCCACGGAAGTCAAGACCAACCGCAGGCGGTATTTAGAAGAAAGAGAGTGATTTCGGGAGGGAGGTTAATATTTTTCTAAAATGCTCCATTTTTATTTTAATCCTCTAATGACCCCCCCCCCCCCATCGATCACATATTAAATTTATTAATCCTACAACGCAATGTTTTTAAATTTTGTGATTTGTTAATTGTTACTAAATATATTATAACTAATATTGTCATCATCAGTATAAACGCGTCTTATTAAACGTGAAAAGTGATCTAATCCCCACCGTCAATTACGATAATTTTCTTAATAACAATCCACGAAGAGTATTTAAATTTTTTAATTGCTATTGTGTTACAAAAATTGTTTATTAAAACAAATACAGTTTTTTTGTTTCCACTGGAGACAAATTTCTAAATGCGGCCCTGGTACGATAGAGTGGTCGCCGGCGCTCGTACGGAGGTGTTGGGCGTACAACCATACAGAGGTAGGAGCGTCAGCGTTTTAGAGCCGTGTATTTATACATTTTTTTATTTACATATTATTTTAACCGTACTTACATGTTCGGTTAAAACAACGTTGCAATCAGATGTTTAATTGATATAGGTTTATTGTAGTACTACTACTATCGAAAAATTAACGTTTACATTATAAAATGGACAATGATTAACTCAACGTATAATTTTAATAATATCGGGATTAAATTATTTATTTAATTCTATATTATTTTAAATATTTTCCCACTGACGGTTGACAAAAATCGACAAAAATATTTTATTCCTAAAGTGTCCGATAACAAATGTTATACCGAAAACCAATACTCCATTATTTTATTGGTTTTATTATTTGCTCTGATGTGCACAAATGATCGTTTTTAATTACTGTCGCTACTGACCAAATAAATATTTTATGTGACTCGCATTATAATTTACACTCAAGCGAAACTCGGTTGTTATGTATTTATACGCGTAAATATATTATGCCTCTATTGTTTATAGTGCACACCCAAACATTACACTATATTGTATTGGTGTCAGAATCAATAGACTATGCACAAAGCGTATGACAATGCGAACGCGGAATGACAGTAATTAAGCTGAAATTTGACGTCTGCGATTCCCACACATGATTTACCAGTCGTTTGGGTAATTTATGGTGTTATGCGTTACATCGGCCATAAAATAATAATAAGTGGCAATATAATGATGTTCAAACTGCAACTAACAAGACGATAAAACCGACACCAGTGGCATATCAGTTTTAATAGGGTTGGCCAAGGAATTGGGGGGGGGGGGCAATAGTTTTGACCGGCCCATATACTGAAAAACATAACTGAAAAAATCGATAGCTTCGCTCTCAAGCTAATTTCCACTTACATTTTTATCTCAATAAAGTGCCTCCTACACAATTTAATATGTATCACCTTATAATTATAATTAGACCAAATTTATTTGCGAAAAAGACATGGAGAACTAAAAAAAAATAGGTAGTACATCAGTGGCATCATTTTAGATTTTTTATATATTTTAGACCTTCTTGAAAAAATTATTTTACAATATTAAACAAAACTGCTAAAACATAACTGAAAAGTGAAACACATTAAATATTAATACAGTACAGTATCCTATATAGGTACTTAATATCCAGGTCTTTCCGTTCAACAGAAGAAGAAGAATAAATAAAAATAGCTAGCACTTAAAAATACATAATTTATTATATTTTATATGTTCCTAAGTACACCACTTATATACTTATAATAATTTTAAAATATATTAGGTAATTATTATTGTGACAATCATTTTCCAGTAACTATACACAATATCATATTTCCACAAAGATGGAAAAATACTCATGACCAAAAACCGACCCAATCGGCTGCTTTTAAAATCAGACGGTGGCCTCGACGAGTCCCCCCTCCCAATAAATGACGCCACTGATCGACACTCTATATATTCGAATAATGATAAAAAGATAAATACGAGATCCCTACAATATTGTCCTGTCCTACTCCAGACACTAGTATATTTACCGTCTATTATTATATTTAGAATTATAATATTCAGCTCTAATAGTACTGCTTACTTAATAAAAAACAATTGTTGATACATATTATAACATTATAGTCAATATAATTAATTAAAGACCAATATTTTCATCACAAAATAATAATGAATATTGGTAAACATTTTATTTTTTAATCATGTATTGTTATAATTAAAATATAGTCGAGTGCCTATAATATATTATATTGCAATAATGAAATGTATAGTGTATACATACATATTATAATATTATAGACTATAACATTTTTGGAGTAAAAATAAAGAGAGATAATTGGAGATATCCCGCTGGGTCCTAAAATACTTCAATGACCGCTCCACGACAAATCTATCGAAGTGAAACACTAGCTGCAGTTAATGCAATCCGACTGACCGATTGAGAGTGTATATATACATTATACGCTCGCGCTCCGAAACTCGATATAGTAACGTTATTGGGTCTGACACGCCGCGCGTGCAGTGTGTCGGCAGAGAAAGAGAAAGAAATCATTTCCTGTGTACACTTTATGAAACATAAATGTACAGTCTGCAGTACAGCGTGGACTTTGGTGGTTTGCTCGATAGCCATGGCAAGGGGAAACGGGATGAAATGTTGGTGGTCCGCACTTTATACCGTGGTATAATATAATATACTTGTTGGTAATAAATAATAAGTAACATGTTATTACTTACACGTATAGCTGTACGCTTCGGTGTTCGTTACGAATATAGCTGGCGTCTCGCCGATTCTCTCTCGTTTCACAAATTCATCCACATATTATATAGATCTCTCTGAACGCTGTTATATTATGAGTATAAATAAGAAACGTAGGTACATGCTGATGATAGGAGCGTGTTAGCCTTTCTGTATCTGATTATATTATTTACTTTTACCCTCAAAAAGTTATCGAAACTTTGCTACTATAGGAAAAGTATTAAACTGATCTCAGCTTTAGTAGGTACTATGAAAAATTGTAAAGTGAGTTCAGGTTTTTCTGTCGTTAATCTACGGTGGTTGATTGTAGCTGACTCTATCGGGCTGAAAATTCATTTAACAAAAATTAAATTTTTTCACTTTTAGATTCAGATACCCTTTTCAAATTTCTTGAAATTTTAAAAATATGCATTTGTAAAACTGCGAGCGTTGACCTAATCATTTTTTACTAAAGCTCGACCATTTTTTAGTAATCCTCGGTCTCCGATCTGAAACGTTTTATTTTTTTGCAAAATGGAATCTTTTTTTATTATTTATAATATTAACTTTCATAATGTACTATACAGTGCAGTAGTGGTTTAAACAAGACGAATGTCTAGTCAGTGTTTAGTATTTTAGATTTATTATTTAAATAGTGTCTATTTGATAACTATTCGTAATTTTTAGTTTAAACTCTCGGTAAGTTTTTTAGTTTTTACGATAAAAGAATTTGACATGAATTTTCCAGGTAAGTCTAAAAAAAAACCGAGGTATTTAACTAAGTCACATTTCTAAAGACCAAATGTAATATTTATTTAACAATAAATTATATAAACACGTGTCTAAGACAGACGAATACTCGTTTTTAAGTGGTCTAAAATAGGCAATTTTTATAAAATTAAAAATTAAATTAAATTAAAAATAACAAGTCATGATTTAAAAACTTATAATTAAAAATAACTTACAAGTGGTGCCAGGTAAATGACATTGTTGATGATTGCATAACTACAGGATTATATAGGAATGGCCCAGCACAAAAACAACCACAATCATCAACCAAATGTATATACACGCTAGAGAACACAATATTATTTGGTGTGGTGTAGTATTTTTTTTTATATCATTTATACAAAAAGAGGTTTTGTTTTTATAAATAAAAAAGTTTAAAATAGCAAATGTTGTTTTCTATGTAGTATATACATTTAATTTCTCAACTACGACTATATCCTGGGTGGATCTTTTTTGCTTGAAATATTTTTTTATTTAATCTCGTAGTTATGTAAAAACCAACAATATAGTACTATAGTACTAATATAGTAATTGGAAGCATGTAAAGCTATATTAAATTACTACTTAAATAAATGTATGATTGAATATTTTAATTTTACTTAAATTGTCGTTAAATTGCCTATTGCAAACTCCTTGAAAAGAACCAAATTTGTATAATATTATACGATGGAAGACAATATTTTCTTTGTCATAGTGTTTGTATTATTTCTATATCATATAAATACAAAAAAAAAATTGTATTATTTAAAACTCGTTATTCTTACATTTATATTTCATACTTAATAACTTAAAATAAAACTAGGTACGTTAATGCGACATTTTGTCTTGTACCATTTAACGTGCATAAATTTGGTTTCTCAACTAGCTATGACTGTTGTATCCCTAGTGGTTCTTTTTTACACGAAACGATTTCCATATTAAATTAAGGGTGTGTGGTGTATCCTCTTAATTTAATATTTTGAACACGTGTTTAAATGGCAATCAAATTATGTATAATTATTAAAAACTTATAATTGTCCACATTATTTTACTAGGTAAAGAGTTTCACACTCTCTGCGACGTCGACTACAGAAAAAGTCGTGAGTTCGGAAATAATATAATATTATTATATCTTTACTTATTTGCAATTATATAATATATATTATAGTCGGTAAAATTATTATTTAAAATACACGTGCACGTAATAATGATGAGTGACAAATACGATCGCGATTATAATATTTCGGATGTGATTTGTCAGGGCGACGGGAAATATAAAACGGAACAACAACAACAGACAATACGGATTCTTGGAGTTTATAATACACTCGGTTTGGGAAGTACTGCGAGCCGCGTAAGGCGAGGTCCCAGCGGTATTGACTGGAACCCAAGCCCAGGGGAACCGGAGTCAATACTCTCTCTTACTCTATCTCTCTCACTCTCTCTCTCTCTCTCTCTCCTTCTTGCTCTGTCATCCCCTCTCACTCTCTCTCGCGCGCGCGCCCTTCCCCTCTCGACGCTCTCTTCTCGATCCCTCCCCTGCAGCCGTCCCTCCAGTCGCTATACACCACGGGCACACTGCCGACCCACGTCTATCCTCCCCTTAAATTGTCTACCCGCCACCGGAGCAGCATAAATACATATATATATATATATATATGTGTGTGTGTGTGTGTGTGTGTGTGTGTGTGTGTGTGTGTGTGTGTGTATGCTCTTGCCGTCGACTGATGCTATGCCGTGGCGCGCACACGCACGCACACGCACATACGTGCACACGCGCGCGCGCTGGCTACAAGTAAACTTTTATCTCGGTCCGTCCGTTTCGCCATATTCTCCCTTTCCCGCGACCGTCTCCGTTCGCCCGTCGCCAAGACCGGACAGCCGCCGCCGCCGTGCAGAACGTATTCGTTCGTATGTATATACGCGCACATACACAGGATTGTTTTTGCAATCGTCGTCCACCCCGGACCCTATATCGTACCGGGAAATAAAGAAATACCCGGCCGGATATTTGAATCGGACACTGTTTGTTTATCGTCCGCGGGTCTTTCGCGCAATTAAATCCGCCCGGAATCGTTCCGTTGTCACCCCGCGAACGGCTTATTGCAACACTCCCGCTGCGAGACCTATTTCGCGCGAGGGTCCCGCGCGTGTCTATATTATACACGTACGATTGTACGCACGTATTTACCGATGATTACCGATGCTAATAAAAAAATTAAAACACAATCGATAGGTTCTCCACTGAACAATTATTATTATTGTTGTTCGCCGGAACCTAGGTTCAGTGGAAATCCAATTATTATTGTTATCCGCAATGACGCGTCGGTATAATATAATATAGTTGAAGCTCCGTGAAATACGACACTCTGCGTTAATATTTCAACAGTAATTCTCACGTCAACCCTATGGTTGACTTCACCGCCTGGTGCTAATAATTAATACCGTGCAGTTACAATATAGGTTTGCATAATATAGTGATAACTTCGATGTAGTGCGTGCGATGAGATGTTCTATTTATACGCATCCATTATTGACGCGTTTTTGTTTTTATTGATAATATTATTAACAGGTATCACTTATTATTTATTTCAATGCTCAAACGTTTTAAGTTCCGACGTTTTCCGAGTGCAAGTTTCCGAGTATTGAATACCTATATGTATAAGTACTACGGAACTTCGGATACGCTTTTGTTTGCTCTTGAATTTCGCCGATATTATTCCACTTTTTCTGAATCCAACCGGAAAACATTATGACGCAGGTCAATTTAAATAATATACACGTTTGATAATATTTTCTTTGATACTCTTACCCCTAAAGCTTAATAATATGAACCCTTTGTATAAACATCGAGCGACCTATAAACTGTAAATAAATAATCCCGATTATAAACTCGTGTAAATTACTAAATTGACTTATAATATGTAATGCGCATGCATAATAACGCATAGCGGGGTGTCCTCGGTTTTACTACACGATACGTCATGTGGTGTAGTAAAACCTACACCAACGATTTCGTTTGATTTTGATTGGTGCACACCCTGCACTTTGCTGCAGTTGCAGTCGGTCTTTGCGGTTACCTGCAACAGCTAAATCAATTCTAAATCTATTAAAGCGCAGTATTTGACATATATGCGTATTATACGATTTAGCACACCGACCAGTGCAACCGTTTGAATGAACATTCTTATCCTTGTTGTCTTGTTGATCTCTGGGCCCGAGGTAAGACGAAAAACAACAAACACCAGCAGTTATTCAATTTCCACTTTCCACCGCGGCGTTGGATCGCAAACGAATAATTAACCGAACTTTTAACTAGTGATTTATTGATAGTTGCAAGTATCGGGATAATCGAGTACAAGAAGTACAACTTTATCGTCGTTTCACTGCAATATGTACATATATGCTAAGGCACTTATAAAGTCCAAGTGTACCCACATACATACATATATATATATATATAAATAATACGAAAAGTTTTAAGTGAACGCAACGATAGAACGTGCTGTACAAACTATCTCGTCTATGGTGTTAAAATTGAGTTGGTGGAGTGGGGGTGGAGGATGATTAAGAAGAACTGTTTCGGCCGAACTGAGAAACGGTCTCCCCGCGCGGTTCGAGTCGGATGGACCGTTGTCGTCGCAGCGGTATATATAGACTCCCGGTCCTTACCATGGTATATCGGGTGTATATTCAATGGGCACACGACGTGATGCGGGGCAAACATCACACACGCACCGCGGGAAAAGGAGGGCGCGGAAAAACCCGTGCTAGGACGGCGCGCGGGAGGCGCAGCGGATGTGATGGGAGGGTGGAAAGTCGGAAAAGCCATTGCCACCAACGGACCCCCCCCACACCCCCGCCACTATCGCCGCCCCGATTTTTCCTCTCGACAATGTATATATACTCGTTGAACGTGTATTATGCACGTATATATATACATATATATATATATATATACAGCAATGTATATATACGCACTGTCAAATCCTCCGACCCCACCGAACGAGGAGCGGGTACCCTTCTTCGCCGCCGCGATCCACCCCCGCCGGCCCGCGAACCGCTCCGCGCCAACGCACTTTTGCCCCGTGCCGCGAAAATGGAAGGCGACTCGCGATAGTCCCCTAAAACGCCAACGCGTTGCCACGGAAACGACGCCGCCGACGATTGCGACTGCCACTGCGACTGTGACCGCGACTGCGGCGGCGGCGACGACGGCGGCGTGCCCTTCGGTATCGCTGTATTATATAGCAGTGTAGGTATATATATAGCAGCTATAACATGTGTATCTAAGCGTATTTTCTGTCTTAGCCGACATTATAGTACACACGATACGGAACAGATAGATGATATAATATTGGTATTTTACTCCCAAAGCGTGTTTATCGCATAATACTGAACCAAAGTAAGAGATAACATATTACCTGCCCGAGTCACGACGCACAAAAATGTATAATAATATTAAATAATGTGGACTCAAGTCTTTAAAAAAAATGCCCATAGTTTCCGTTTGATTTTTCGTTGTTTTCATGATACATGTGTACCTATTTATTTATTGATTGATTTATTACATTGAACGCCAAACAACGGCAATTGAAAAAATTTACATTCAATATTTTGTTAGTGTGAACAGCGTGAAGTACTTATGAAAAGCAGATAAAGGACTAAGCTGTTTATGGTCCAGCACAATATTATTTGCAGTACAAAATATCCCATGGGAGTGAATGATTTTTTGGGCCGAAAAGCTTACCGGCGCGCCGCCGCTAAAGTCGGAGGCAACAACTACAACGCGGTTTTTTTTTTGTCACGAACAGATTAAATAATGAAACGAAATAAATCGAATGACAGATAATATATTATATTATGTATAGGTATTGCAGTGGAGTATAACACAGCTGTCCGCCCACTGTTGATGATTTATACTATTATTATTATTATTGTTATTATTCAAATGTGAAATGGATTATAATGGATTTAAACGGTACTCTACAGCTTTTTCCGCTCATATCATCGCGAGCGTTTCACACGTCATTAGTCGTCGTCACTCGTCAAACCGATAACGGTGGTCGAGATCAAGCATACACAAATACTGCATGTGAAATTACGGGCGTTAATCAAACACCGCAACGGCGGAAGTTAAGACGCCATTTCGGACGAGTGGGTGATCTACTTATCCTTCAAAATTAACCTTTCCGTTTACCGCCAGAACAATAATTTTTTTTTTTTTTTTTTTTTTTACCAACATTATAATGTTAAAACAAAAGAAATTATCTACCATCTTTAAGCACATGCTTGTGGTGATGGTAGAGAGTTAAATAATATTATACTATAAACATTTACATATAAATAATTGAGAAAACAAAACATACAAATAGAATACTTATAGCTAAAAATAAAATTCTACAGTTATATAATCTTTCTTTATTATTTATTATTTATACAAGTATTGAAAATAACCAATTCTGAATTTTTTTTTTCATACCTGTGGTTATAGTATTCCCCTTTGAATAGAATATTTCCTTTTTTATATTGACTGGCATTTGATTATAGTTTTTTGGACCTAGATAGTCTATGAATTTTTGACCAAACGTTTTTTTTGAATAATCCAATCTAGCATCAAATGCTCTATTTTCTCTTTTAAAATTTTCTTTGTTCAAGTCCAGATAGGATTCAATATTTTTTATTATGAATATAATAATTATTTTTTTATATACAGACTCAAATGGTAATACATCTAATAAGTTAAAATTTTCTTTAGTTGAACCAATTAACGTATTTCTACTTAAACATATTCTAACAATTTTTTTTTGTAGAAGTTGCAGTGGTCTAGACGCATTTTGATTCAGACCCCCCCAGACCAATAAACCATATTGAAAAATTGCCTGAAATAGTGCTAGATAAATTATGCGCATAGTTTGTATTGGTAAAAATGACCGTATTTTATAAAAGCTAAACGATAATAGACGCATACGCATCACAATATTGTTTACATGTAAGTTCCATTTCATATTTTTATCAAATGTCAAACCTAAATACCTAATACTCGAAACTCTAGCTATTTTTTGATATATTGGAACATTACAAGAATCCAAATTATCATAAATATTAAATTCTAAGTTATCAAAACTTTTATCATCCTTATTAATGGAAAAATTTATAAAATTTGTTTTATTGTAATTGATTGTTAGTTTTCTGTGATTTAAGTAGTTTATTACTTTTTTAAAATCTTGTATAGCTTTTACGCGAACTTCATCCCACGTATCACCTGAAAACAGTAGGCACGTGTCATCTGCGTATGTTACTATTTGACCATCAATTTTCATATCACATATAGAATTTATGTATAAAATAAACAGCAATGGACCCATCACACTGCCCTGTGGTACTCCACAATTAATTTCCATCTCCTCACCCATGATGTCATTAATTTTAACTATTTGTTTTCTGTTTTTTAGATAGCTTCTAAACCAGTTTAAACTAATATTTTTTAAACCAAAATTCCATAATATGTTGACCATTTCATGGTGATTTACCGTATCAAACGCTTTTGCTAGATCAAGAAAAATTGCTATAACCTTTTTACTATTATCAAGAGCCTTATATATGAATTTACACGCACTGTACATGGCATTTTCGGTTCCCAAACCTGGTCTAAAACCAAACTGGTTTTTGGACAGCAGTTTATTATTTTCTAAAAACTTGATTAATCTACCTTTTAATAATACCTAAATATCCCCCTTTTCCGCTACCATGAATTTTGGTTTTTAAATTTTGGCAATAATAACTATTTAGAATGAAAACATGTGACGTTGTTGATAATTGGCAATGACTTAAAATAAAATAATTCGACAATCAATTATTTAACCAAATATATATATTTTTTAAACACATTCGCGAATAATTATAAATTAAATAAATACTCTTTAATTGTATACATTATACATCGTGTATCATGTACTATTAAAAATCAAATATCACGTAAATAAGTAATAAATATAAATTATACGGGTGAAACAAATGAGGTAAATAAATCAAATAAGTAATAGGTTTAATATTCATTAATAGCTAAGCAATTTAAATTACATTATGCAGTTAGGTGCCCTACTAAAATTAGTATTTTTACAAGTATAATACATATTATTATTATAATTTATCAATATGATGTATTGATATACACTTCAAAATGATTATTATCACTTTCTGACTAATTATACATATTAATTTAAACAACTTTAATTATTTTTAATCATTTCATATACTATTAATATTTTAATTCTTACAATAAGGGGTTAACAAAAATAAAACTGTAATACGTGGTGGCGGAAAATGAAAACATTTATTACTATACTGGCGGTAAATGGACTGCGGAAAACAGTGAGACCCGGACAAGTACATATCTCATATAATTACCTAAAACACTAAAAAAGTCTCAAACACGAGTTTTCTATAATATACTTTCTACGCCTATATTAATTATAATATATTGACGCGATGAACGTGTCGAAGTGCACTGGTAATCACTGCAACTGTTGTAGCTGGTTTACGACTTTAATAATTGGATGAAAAGATTTACTTTATTTTGCAATCGGTCGTGTGTGAGCATTGTTTTAAATTTGAGGGCTAGAACAGCTCCAAAAGTGTCGGAATGACATAATATTACGACGTATTTGACAATGCGTCCAAAGTGGTCCAAGTATAAAACTATTCATCAGAAAAAAAATGTCACTTATTTTTAAAGGACCTGTACATTACGACTTACATAATATTTGCTACGATTTTTTTTGCTTATCTAGAGGCAGCATCTCTCTTGGGCGATATTCCCGCGGAAAACGCGAGCGGCGTCGGTGTACAGGTATATAATATCTGGCGTTCCCTGGTTTCCGTAGCGTAGTATATAGGTATTTGTCTTATTATGGCGACGGAGCGTAACGGTTCGACAGGAATCCCTCCGTCCACCACCGCACTGCCGCCGACGCCGGAGTGCACCCTGCACAGTCAGTGCTGTCACCGCCAAAACTTTGTCGTGCCCTCCGCTTTCTCCTCTAATAATTATAATTATATTATAATATTATAATAATAATATGTACAAGGTATACGACGCAATGCACCTCATCCGCCACCGCGAGAACCACGCGTAAATATTATACTTCCGCACTCGCACGACACGCGTGTGCGAGAGAAGGGCATATTATTATTATTATTATTCCGTTTACAATATAATAATATTAATATATGCATAACATACACTCATATACAATAATACGTATATATGCGCCCTGGACGAGCGGTGTGGTCGGTGAAGTTTTCAACACCACTCCGGATATGAGAGTATATACACCGCACCTGCACCGCCTCCATCGTCGTTCTCATCATACACCACACGGCACACACTGGCACACTCCAAAGAGTGTTGTTGTTGTTGTTCGAGCTGCAGCACAAGTTTGTTGCGGGAAAACTTGGTCGAACTGTGGAGGCGGTGAACGAAATTAAACGTTAGACTTACGCCGCCGCGATATTCATATTATATCATATAATATTGCGCGCGTGCTGATGTTGGCTGCTGATGTGGGGGGGGGGGGAGGATGCGCCGCCGAACTCTGAGTTTATGTGTTTGTAGCCGTACGTGCGGTGTGCGTGTAGCGCGATTTTAGAGAAATGAAATATTACTACTATACACACCCCATCATACGCCGAGTAATTTACAGAAAACATTCAGGCTCCGTCGTTTTTTCTAATTACATCAAAACCATATATTATGTATTATAATATTATACCATAATGCTATGAGCTCGTGTGCCTATACAATATTAGTATAATACACGTAGGTACCATGTAAATATTCCAGCTAAATGTGTACAGACAGAGTGTATACAGTATACCCATACCTGCATTACACGGTTAACCGCAGCTGCAACTCCGCAACCGTATATGGTCGTCGTCGCCCGTAACTTATTTGTCGGATTACGGCAAACTTTACAATTTTATAATAAATATATATACACCGACGCTGCTGTAAGACATAATTTTTGTAACTATCTAATAGAATACAGAACGGGAAGCGAACGAGAGATACGAATTTACACGGTACACACGCACGCTGCCGCCGTCGTTTTGAATCTCGGGAGCAGCAAATTGAAATGCTCGGGTTTTTTCCGCGTTCGACGACGATTTGAGATCGTTGGGAAAACTTTTGGAAAACTTTAACTTTCGTATACAGATATTTTTTCCGTTGTCTGCCGACCACAACTGGCGAACCGCCGCCGGAGAGTGACGCTTTTTCGATACGGATAACTCCGCGGTGCCGCGCAATAACCACACGATAGGTATAATCGTCACGTATCATATAGAATCATTACTGGTCGTCGAGAAACGGTCGCACATTTATTTTGCAGCCGCGAACGATCTATTTAATTACGGCGAAAAAACCCTTAGCGAGATTGTACCGCGGTCCAAACGGCCGACGACGGCCGGTGCACGCGGTAGAGACTTTTATTGCGGGGTCGTTGTGGTGGGTACACTCAAGCGTATACATATATTATAAAGGGGTAAGAACACTGAGAACTCGGCTATGCAGGTGTACGTGTATGAGTGAGAGAGAGAGGGGGGGGGGACAGGCCGAGAGACCGAGAGAGATACGTAAGAAACTGTTGAGGGGATGAGAAGGTGTGTGGGGAGTGAACGGACGTCCGTGGTAAGGGAAGTATATACCATTATACCTATACCTATATATTATATATATATATATACGACGGAAGAGAGAAACCTTAAGGATCGAAGATAAACTGTTGCGGGGTAACGAGAACGACTGTCGCTGAACTATCCCCGGGGAGGAATCGCCGACGGTGTGTAGTCATCGACTTCTCCGGCTAATGCAGAAACATTAGGTATACGCGGTAGCCCCCTCCCGTCCATCCTTCCATCCCGCACTGCAAAGCCGTGACGATGTACGGAAGTCCGTGTGTGTGTGTGTGTGTGTGTGTGTGCGTGTGCTTTTCACGGGCAGATAAATGCAATTATTTCACTCTTCTCCCCACGCGCACGTCAGTCGTACCCCTTTTTTATACCATGTCCCCTTTTCTACTTAATTTCGCAATTGTGTGCGTATACTGTAGGTACCTATACATGTTTTGTAATTTATACACTATAAACATATTTAGTCACACAGCGTATTAGGTCAAAAGGTAGCTTCATTACCGTGCCTGCCTGCTAAACTCTTCAACTTTTGTGTCGGATGTGATAATCGCGGTAAAAACCGAGTGTATACCGCGGTTATCGACGTTATTATTATTTTTATCTCGTATTGCGTAGGTAATATAATTCCATTGGCAGGACGTCGTCGTCGCGAGAAAAGAGTAGTTCACCCTAAGGTCGAAGGTACACGATATCGTAATGCGGACGAGCAACAATATTCGGTAGGTTGTATGATGAGGGGGGGAAGATCGTATTCCGTATATACGGAGCTCACACGTCTCGCGGGACCTATATAATATTGTCGACCCGGCGGAATCCTTTTAATCGATTCGGCCGCACGTTTCACACGTCGTCGAAACATTGCACCGTCCGCATCGATGAATCGGAGGGAGGGGGGATCTCCATTTTAGCAACCACCCCCCCCCCTAATCCCGCTTGAATTTTTACCAAAGCTACGCCAAAAAAACAAGTTGTCATGCATTCAATATGTATAGTAATTATTAATGATTATAAAATACATTTTAGGTACATCGTATATGTATTAACTATATTGTATACCTACCTAATGTATATTATTATTATTTTGGATGAATTGTTTATTTTTGTTACCCATTAGCTATTCCGGTTTTCGCAGAAAAAATCATAAGAACGCCCAAAAATAATAAAAAGTATAATTTCTTCATGATAAACAAAATCTTAAAAGTATCTGCAGTCGTTAAAATTGTAAAATATTAAATGTGTTAACTATCTGAAGAATAATTATTGTTTAATAAACAGAGGGACCTTTTAACTCCATGGCTTGTTTGTAACTTTGATTTCCAAAGACTCTTTCTAGCCTCTATTAAGCCCGCATACGACCAAAAATGCGAGTGTACACACCAACGTCGTCTGTATTTATTCGTATTTCGAGTTTAGAAGTTATCGTTTTTATACTGACATGTCGAATGCATAATTATATTTCCCAGGGAGCAGCATAATATTGTTTTATTTTTAGAATTTTTAACCACATCAACTACCTATCCTTTTTTATTTTTTATTAGAACTTTTAGCAATAACTATTATAGTTCAACAATTAATTAATAAATATAGGATGACTACCTATCCTTATTCTCCTCATTTCTCTACCTACGTTAAACTACGTTTGGAGTCGTCTGCTTACATAATAGTATTATAATATCAATAATAATAATCATAATAATAATACGAGCTGTTTGGCCAGTACTTCAAAGTTCAAACACGCAACGACGACGTGCACAACAGTTCGAACCTACCGGGTTATTGCCTTTGTACGTTGCCGGTCGTATAAGCTATAAACATATAATACATACAGTCGAATACTTCTATTATTATTATCATCGTCATCGTCATCGTCATCATCATCATTATTATTATTATTATTATTATTATTATTATTATTAAAGATCAATATCAGTTGGAAATCGATTTATCCGGCACACGGGCCGCGTGCACGCGCTCCTTGTGTACTGATCTCGGGACCGATTGTCGGCTATAAAACACATCACGACACATACGCCGCCGGTCGAAACGTTAATCCCTCGTCGGGCACACCACACATATATTATATACATAACATAGCTTGGAAATACATTTTCAAACGCCACTATCACATAATACTGATCGAGCACCGCCATCTCTGGTTTGTTTGCTCAAAAGCTATAATACACATAATACATATATAATATTAAATCATTAAGTTCGTTATCGTCACGACTGCGTAATTCAGCAGAAGTGTAACGAGAAGAACGATAGCGGTGACAGCGGAGTAATAAAAAAAACTGCATCGTGCTTCCGGAAATGCATACTATTATCAAATACTCGACTTCACCCTGAAAAAAAATAATTACCTGAAACAAAATTCAAGTATGAACGCCTGCAACGTTTAGGGGTAAAATTCAAGGATTTACTATGAACATGTTACTCAGGGACGGTGCAGCTATCATTTAATGAAAATATACATTTTAGAATGGGTTCAGCGGTTACAGACAAGATTAACACCTACGTAGAAACAAATGTTACCTCTAAGTAATATATTACATATATATTACAAAGATATAGAAATAGATTATTTATAAATATATTAGGTATTAATATATCAGATTAACACAGTATTATCTATAGTTAAATAAATTGAATTAAAATGCTGTGTGTAGGTACCATACGACGATGTATTATAAAGTGGTATAGAAGACTTGAGACAGAGAAGTAGAATGTAGATATTATAATGATATTTCGGTATTTCTAATACTTTTTATATGCTTTGATGGTTGCAACGTTGTTGTACATTCGCTCGTATATTGTTTTTTTTTCTCAAATCCCGTCACTGCTCGAAAACGATCGTGACGTTTTTACGTATATGTATACCGGGCAAGTTTTTATTATCGAACTTCGACTCCGCGGTGCATATAATATGATAATATATTATTATATAGGTAGAGGTATAGTCGTTGAAAAAACGAAAAGAAACAATACAAACCACGATATCGCGGTGCGTCGGACCGACCGGAAAACTCCTCGGGGAATCGCCCCGGCGGAGACGGTTCGTCGTTTACGTTCGGTCTTTTGCGACGCCGCTGCCGGCGGGTTCGGAGGGTCGTGCCAAAGATTATATATATTTTATCAGACTAACCTAACCCCGTGTGCGTGATAGTCGACCATGTAATAAAACAGTAGACGGGTCGGTGCCGCGATGACGGTGATGCCAATATGGTGGCAGGCGGGTGGGGGAGACCGATTGGCAGTGTGCATCAATCATAATGCTCTGACTATAATATAACATTATAATAATATAACCCATGTATATATGTATATATACATATATAAAATATATAACATTATTATTGTAACTTTATTACGCAGTATACTATACGTTCATTACCCCGACAGCAAATTGAATAATGCAATTTTCCGTCCGGGGCCGCCCCCTCCCCCCGAGGGCGCCTGCTCGTAATTCTTTTCGCGATTCGGTCGATCGGTGCGGCGTAACGTTTTCAATTATGATAATAATAATATTATGTACACGTCTTCGCGTGGAAATCGGTGAACAAATTAAAGCAAACACACTGTGTAATGGAAACATTCTGAACGGTTCGGAAAAACAGTAAAATAATCGTGTTATTACACGCCGCGTGCGCCGTCGTTGTTTATTAGACGGCAAAATGTTATTACAGGTAGGCAATAGGTATACGGAGCGTTTCGGCATAGTAATATCACAACGCGATGCACAATATTATTACCTCGGTATACATAGTCGGTACTATAAATAAACTTTATTTTGCGACGGAATTCACGACAGATAAGTGTGTACACTTAACGTCGTTTCGCCGTTCTACGTCTTAACCACCGCACATCACTCGGCGGTTTTACTCCACTGTAAATATAATAATATGTACCGTAAATAAATAGGATAACGTTAATAATAATAATTGTTAATACAATGACCTCAAGACGAACGCCCACAGTTAGGACTCGAAAATGTATCGAAAAATATTGTTTTTGAGGTTTTGTCTTTACCGAGGTCCACGAAAACGCTCACAACAATGTTATATTTTGTTTGGGTACTCATAATAACAATAATATTACTGACATTTGTTTCTGTTTTTGCCTATACAAGTTGTAAATTTAGCACAACTAATTCGAAATGACACATTTTTTGTTTTATAGATTTTTCTTGAAGTTTTTCTTGAAATGCAATCAAAATTGTTTGAAAAACGCTGGCAATCCCAGGGACATGCGGAGGTTTCAAGTAAGCAGTTACCTTTATTTTTATATTATATTTAGACTTTAGAGTAGGTAGGTATAGTATTATACACTATATTATTACGTTAAACAATATTAGAAGTAAAAGTGTGTTTGTGTGTGTGCAATGTGCATATAAACCGAACAAGGTCTTTCGTTTCCCTGGTTTGAAAAAAAACCGAGGGGGTAGTTTTTCATTCAAGTCATTAACGTAAAAGGGTTTTCCAGTATTATAATATGTATATATTATGCTCACAAACATAAAATGATATACACCGTCTGTGGTGGGTTTGTCGTGCGTGTCCTATACGCTTCGTTCAAACACGAAATGTAATTTTAATAACATTATGTACTCCGATTATTGTGGGTTAACATCGTAAACAAGAAAAATTAAACGATCTTTGTTGACGTTTTCAGTATGCCATAAATAAAATGTGTGTGTATATAATGATATGTAAGTTATTACGTCGCAAACGAAGGAACGTATTAATTACTATAAGGCTAATACACACAACGCACAATCATTATTCACAAAATAATAATGAAAAGGTGTGTAGTATAATACCCACGAAGCGAGAGAATAGTCATCACAGGTAAAAGGCATTTGTTTAATTAATGCATGTGAAAAGTTCGTGTATTTTTTTTTTTTTTTTTGTTACCTAACACGCTCGTCTCTGTCGATTTTTTTTTGTATAAATATTTTATTGCATTTCACGCTTTAAATAATAATAAAAAAAGTTTCTTTCATCTGACGATTGCAAGAATATAAAACGCCATTACGGTTCATAATTGATGCAGACCCGTCGGAAACGGTAAACAGGAAAGTAAAAAATAAAAAACAAATGAGAGAGGGAGTGAAAGAGAGACCTTTCTCGTATTAATTATTTTTTTAAAGCTTTCGGTGTAAAAATTACTCAAAACAGCCTGAATTCATGTCAAGACCTATCTACGGCAGTTTGTGGAGCATGCCACGCGCGCGACTAATAAAAGTTTTAACAACATTAACTCCCATAACTGTGCAAAAACAAAAATATACAACGGTTTTACATTAAGAAGACAGTGGGAAAAAAATTCAGCTTATTATTATTATTATTTGAACTAAAACAAAATGATACAAAAAATAAAAAGAAAAAGAAACAAAAAACCTTGAGAATTAAAAACACAAAAAACATTCGTCCAACATTTGCCTTGCCGATAAATAATTATTACTGTCGTCCGGAAAGTATTTTATTAGGCGCGTTTATCACGTTTAACGACGATGGTTAACTGTGTTATTATCGTCCCGTCCTCGATATAATACGATAACATTCCAATCGAAAACGGGGAAAAAACAAAAAAAACCCCGACATTATTATAACGCCCTGCCCTCCTCACTAGTACCATCGATGACAACACACGGGTACCCTCAGCTCTTTTTACGATACCTATGTTTTTTCTCGCTGCACGTAACAAGTACACGCATAGGTTATGTATGATCATTATATTATTATGTATATCTCGTAAAATAATAATAATAATGCGTATACGATTTAACGAGGTTAAATAAATCGATGAGCGCCAGTCCGTGGCGTGCGCGTGCGCTGGTAATTTGTGACGTGTAAAAATACATTTAAGTGAAAATGCAAAAAAAATAACCAAGTATCAAAATAACGGACACCTTCAAATATACTCAACTTCCGCTCATCAATTCTCACCCTCGCCGCACTAAAATAGTAAAATTTGAAACTAAATAATACGACGTCGGTATGTAAGTAGTAAGTTGTTGTTGCAGACAGATATAATAATAATAATATAGGAATATTCTATAGTCGCATTCTCACTCAAGTTGTCACTAAACTCTCACTGTTGACATATTCTTTTAATAACGACTTATTCTGCATGTAGTTAATTTATTCATATAATTGTATTTTTATTATTAAAGTTCTGTTATAGACGATAAAATAAGGAACATCGTAAACACGATGACGATAGTCCGATTTGAACCGTAAAAACTGTTATTGAAACAACAGTTAAAATACTGTATTTAGCAGTTGTGCTCATTCGTGGTATAATAATAATGATAACGCCAATATTATCGTTAATAATTGCAACAAATAACAATGATACATAGAAATCGGTACTTATAAAAGTGAAATCACAGAGACGTTCGAAAAAAAGAACTTTGTTCAACTTTAAAAATTACAGCCAAAAGCAACGAAAATGCAAGGCTTAAACACGGCATAGACACATTTAAAGTTCAAATTGAAAATTTTTCAAATTATTTAATACACCCGTTAGTGTAACCTAACCATCCTTTCTACATACCTACTATACAGCAGATCAATACCCACTTGTCCACTGTTTTATATAAACTGTTAGTGTGGGAGGGGGGGGGGGCTACCCAACGATTTATTTAAAAAATAATAAATATAATAAGCCCCCCTCCATAAAAATGTCTGTCCACACCACAGCGAAAATGATAGTGCCTATTATCAAAGAAGCACAAGATTGGGTGCCCAGGCCCACACTTGAATTTTTGTCACTATACCTACATAAAACCGCAAAAATATGTTTTCATATAAAAAAATATATTATATATTAATATCTAAAAAAAGACTGCTTGAAGCTATATGCCTATATGCCGTATGCTATTTACGCACTGTGTTCGACAACTCCGATTACGGCATTGAAACTTGAAAGTATTTAGTTTGATTAAATGGACCGGTTAAATGTCGTGTCTGACCATTTTTAAAAGTTTCTTTCACTCCGCTACCTCTGGATTTCTCCTCGCCCGCATCGTTTGATTATGTACAAACATTTACATTTTGTAATAACGAGCTTTTAAAAACTTAACACAAGTTTCACGGTAAAAAATAATTTTATATAATTCACCCAAATCACTAATTTTGTAACAGAAAATACAATTTAACATATCCTACCATCAACAACACATACTCTCGTGTTTTTCAAGCACCGAACATAATTTACTAATTAATGGTATTAAAACAATAAAATACATTTTTTAGGTAACTTGATGGAATGTAAATTATCATAGCCCGCACACTTTCGGAAATGTCTATGCATTCCACTGAAGGAGCGTATACGTAACAATAAAACGAAATAATAAAAATAATATTATAGCTAGCAGGTATGCGACACGTCTTGTTGTTGTATATACATGCGCCCAGCTAGATACACTTAGGTATATAATATTGAAGTGGCGCGGGCGATCCGCGGCGGCAAAAGTCGAAACGCTCGGAGAATTGACCCGACTCGCGTGCAGGGTACATAATATTAATATATATATATATATATATGTATATGTACAACTCCCCTGCTTCGCCCCACCAATCCACCGCCTCGATACCCACCCCGGAAACGGCGGCGAAGGGCACTTGGCGCTATGTTCTTTAGCGATTCAAAACCAACCCCTCACCCCCGTCGTACCACCGCGCGTGTTCCCATGGGAACGGCCGCCCCGGGGGACATCGGGCGCTGCGGCGTAGGTGCGGCAGTCGTGGCCGGTGGCGGTGCTGAGGGATGCGGTGGTGGGGGTGGCGGAAGACGACGACGACGACGACGACGACTACGACGTCAAGGACGCTCGCGAGCTCGCACACGATAGTCGTCGTATACCGCACGGGCGGCGTGGCGGCGGCGGCGGCGTATTCCCCGGAGGCGGAATTCAAAACCCCCGAGAGGTGGAGTCGATTTTACCCTATCGTCGCCACAAAATGGGTGGCGGTGCGCTCGTTTGTGTGTGCGTGTGTGTACACCTACCCCCTGCAGTCTGCACCCACAGTTGTATAATATGTATATATATATATATACATGTATAATGTATGTGTGCCGAAAGTGCACCGCGTCGCCCGCTTGTGTTTGTGCAATGCGCTGCAAAGGCCGGCGGCGCGAACAGTATACATATATATATTATATATATATATATATGAGTGTAAGAGTATAAGTAAGTACGTATGTATAATGTATATATAATATATGTGTGTGTGTGTGTGTGTGTGTGAGTGTGCGTGTGTGTGGGCTGCCTTCGCGCGGAAAATTCTTATTATTTCGACGAAGCGCGCGCGAAAACTTTCGTCGGCCAATCTAATTTACACCACGCGCTCACTGTATATATATATATATATATATACCATACACACACACACAAGCTTAAGCGCGTGCGCTCACCTCTTTAATAATGAAAAACTTTCCGCGAGAAAATCGACGCTCGAGTTTTAATAATTGACTACACGACCGCCGCCGCCGAATGCGCTCGATGCGGAGGCGGCGACGACGACGACGGCGTCGAATAATATTCGCATCGGTCGACCCCTCGCTGTATAATTTATCTACGATCAGCAAGATGTTATAAAGCACGGAATTTTCACAATAATATTTAAATTCATCCGTCTAATAGGATAATTGGTATACATTATATTGCAGTGTGAGATTACCCCGAGGAATGGCAAAAAGATGATTATTAATTAATTAAAAAAAAAAAATTATCGTAATTATAATTGCTGCTTTAACCCTGTTAACGACTGACTGTCGGAACCCATAGGTATCTAACGACTAAATGGTAAAAAAACTAAGAATATAACTAATAATCGCTAGCGACCCGTTCGACCGTACGGCGTACACACACTCGTGATACATATATATTATATAATATATAAGCCGTAAGTGGTCGACGATAGGTTTGTACCGGAACGATAAAACCAATCGTCAAAACCCACAACAATACACAAATAAGTTCTACAATATGTAAGCCGACTAGTCGTGCTTGGAGTTTTGGACGGTTTTGAACGTAATAACGCGGGACCGTCAGGCCGAATGACTGGTTGCATTATTTGGGTTTTTGATATTTTTCATTTTACAAAGCGTGAGATTAGTTTTAAACCAGCAATACAACAATTTTAAGAGATGAATGGTAATTTAAAAGAGATCTGTACCGGTGATTTTCTGTCACAATAATATTATTATTTCCGTGGTCATCGTCGACAGTCGACACTCGCTGTATTCCGGGGAAAAAATTGTATAAAATATATTCTAAAAACAGTTGCAATACTGCAATAGTAGAAAACACTGTCTAGCTAGTAATGACACCGTTACTTGTTAGTATGTATCTGGTATACCAAAGACACTTTTTTCACACGAATATCATTTATAGAATTATAGCATTTGTGGGTTATTTTAAAATTGTTATGAACTATTAGAACTAATTATATTATATTATTATTCTAATCTTATCGGCGTTCGACGATTATCGTTGCCCGTCAATCGGCCTAGCATGAGACGTCGTCGAACTAATATCTATAACTAATCTATAATAACTAATCTAATATATTATACTGTAACGAGTACAGAGCAAGCAAGTCAACCGCAGTCTAGTGGTCTCGTCTCGCTACAGGTTAAAATTGAAATGAAGATTAATTCCACGTTTTCCAGTTAAATTGTATTTTTGTTTTTTGATAAACATGCCTTACACATTAAAATATTTTTTCTTTTGTGTCTTAAGATTATTGCACACAAAAAGTACAAAATATGACCACTTAATACAATCACTCAACAACATGGACCCATTTAAATTCGTATTGTAAACTCATTAGTCATTATGTTTCATTTTCATAATAATACGGCACCGAGTTATATTGAACGGAAATAAATAATAATATTCCATAATAAATTATTATTATTTTAATACCGAAACTACCCGGTACCCATTTACTTTTTTTTAGGTCACCTTGTTAAATTAATGCGAAATGATACTCAGAACACCGTGGTATCAAAACCTGTCGAAACATCTCGTAAGGAATAACAATTTGACGTGTACAACTTCTGTCAAAATACGTCCTTCGTTATACTTAATAATCTTATATAACTATCGAACGTCTTTTGGGTCAATACCATAATATCATTTTAAACTGTTCTGGCTTTCGTTATCTGTCTATACATTGTAGATAGCGATATGATAAGTATCTACCTTGGTCTTCGAGTAGGTACGTCTTGTATTAATATTTATAAAGAAAATAAATATTTAATGATTATTCACACGTCACAGTAACAATTATAATAATATTATGCTTGTTTGTGAAATAAGGGAATGTTGTTCAGTTTAATATTATTATGTAACATTAATACCGGAAGTACCGTGAGTCCGTACATCCGTACATATTTGGTGTATAATGTATTATAATACAACCTATATTATACAGATCGGGCAACAGTGTTTTCCTGCTTCCGTGTGTTTCAGCTTTATATAAAAACTCGGCGACTTAACTTGTATAATAATATTACTATAATAGTGGTGTATACAATGTACGATCATAATAATATGGTACGAAATTACTAGATCCTATTCAGAAACCCGTGCCTCGGATGTTAACCGTTTCCAGCCATAAATTTGAAATAAACGAGTGGAACTTATCTCTCGTGTAATATCTAACGTGTGTATAGTAATGTAATAGTATATAGTAACTATAATGTATAGTAACTGCTATACCGCTGTGAATTATTACCTACCATTCTTTATAATATTATATACGCGCCAAACATTAATCAATACATATATATTTATATATATTATATTCTATACATATATTTATATAGAATATATATCTATGACCTATGTATTATAAATTAATAATTTTAGATGTGTATATAGAGAACTACTGGAGATATTTTATTAATTCACCTTGTTTGTTTAGTGTTTACCATAATAACAGATAGCTCATGAGTTATACAATATGATATAATAATAACAATAATACCCATATAATATTATGTACCTTTGCATCAGCCAATTCAGCCATTAATCATAAGCATAACGTATATAATATGTTTACGTAAATTAACTCGTATTCAGATTGTAAACATAATATTATGTTTTTACGCCATCCATTACTCCCACTCGAGTACTTCTACCACCTACTTTATACTTAAATGTACTTCTAGTGATCCGCCATGCAGCTCGACCCCATTTTTTGTTTAATAATGAATTTATTCAAATTCTGGTTTTTAAGTACCTATTATGCTTAAGTACCATATTTACAATTAATTGTGATTTGTATACTTTTTAAAGAGTGTTCTGTGGCATTACATATCCTTTTTTTTAAACAATAATCAACCTTTTTTATTGTAAATTGTCAAGCAAATAATTTATTTGAACATTATTATGTACTCAATTCAAAATTCTAATAAGTAGTTTCTTAGTCATTAAAATGTTTATACAATCTACCTACTACTACTTAACTTATAACATAAGCAATATTGTTTCAATTTGATTGGCTCTGTGTGGACCAGGCTTTATATTATGACATATTATGATATTATTATAATATTTATAAATTACTCTAGAAAAATGTATACTAATAATTATGAAATGACACAATGTTGATGATTAATAATTAATATTACATACTAACATTTTCAAATCAGCATAGCTCCTATATCTTAAAAATCCATCATCATGGACCTATTAAACATTATACTTACTGATATCCTTATACTAACTAAAAATATATTAGTTCAAATTTTGATTTATAAAAAAATGTACACATCAACGTTCTTAAAATATTTATGTAATTAAATCACAGAAAAGAGTGTGATTCTCATTTGAAAGAAAGTAGTTGGCATAGGACCCACTCTTTAAATCTCGCCTTAAATATCACAAGACCCTTAGTATTTTAAAATATACTTTTAAGTATCCATATTTAAAAGTTCCAAAATTCAGAAACTATTAAAAATTTGCAATGTACTGCATGCATGTGAATATCTGTGTAGGTACCATTGTACCAATTATATTATACCATCTATACACATTCACATACACACGATTTTACAATAGTATTTTCAGTACACAATAATTATTATAGTATATAATTTTAATTTTTGTAAATTATAAGCCACGTTGCAATATACGTGATAGTATTTTGTAGTTGTCTGACGATAACAATAACACGGCAGTTATGTGTGAAACCGAGTTAAACGTTTAATTTTAATTTTCAGGTGGTCATTTCGACACAAGTTACGGTTGAAGGTCCCCTGTTGGCAGTATCGGATAACATGTTCGTTCACAACAATTCAAAGCACGGACGCCGAGCAAAACGTTTAGATCCAAATGACGGTAAGAAAAAACTAAGTACATTTATTTTATTATCGTCTAGAATCAGATATTAATGAATAATGATATTATATTATATGAATAATATGATCACCTAACTAATTTAATATTGATTTGGAGAATATAATGATTGTAGTGTGCGTGTACGGCATACGAGGTAGGACGTATTATAAAACTTTATCATGCATTAAAAACAATTTAATTTCGGCAAAATATTTCGTAAGGGCAATTTCCACCGATTCTAATATTAGTGTTTCGGTAAAGGTCACTTTATATAATACTACCATCATATTGTATTTCCCCGCTGCGGACTACAACGCATCGTAATAATAATTATATGGGATGTTCGGATATTATTGTCATGAACGTATTTTTCCCCCGTTTTTATCGTGCAGCATAACATTGCATATTTATACGCAGAAAAGTCTGACGGCATAATATCAACACGACCTAATATTATTTAACATAATTGACTCGGAGCACGTAAAAAAAATAAATACACACATGCACAAAAAACGTCGATAATAATATAATATCGCTGGGTATCTAGTGATTGTTAAAAGCCGAGCAAAACGCCAGAGCAATACTAAACAGATATTCGCGAGTTTTGACGTTTTGTTTTGTTTTTTTCTTCCCCTTAAAGTAAGAGGACAAAAAAATAAATAAAACGGAAGGAAAATAAAATAAAGGGAAAAATACACGTGGAAGTTGTTTGTGTATGCCGGGCGACATTCTACGGAGTTTTGCGATCTAAAACTTTTTTCTTGTCCCGAATTGGTACCGCCTGATTCGGTCCACTGCATAAAACCCATTTTATACAGCGTCGCAATTGAACCGCTCCCGGCAAAAGAAATCTCTCGGTCCCGACAGCTAAGCGTAACTTCAATTCACTCCATAATAATATATACCAGAGATAAAAAATACAACGAAAAAGTAGAGAAAAAAATATTACGATGTCGATGGATACAGCGAATAATAAAATATAATATACTATAAAAAAAGATATAATATAGTATATATATGTAATATGTATAATATAATATATATAATATATAATATGCATTAAATGTATACGGTTTGTCCCGTCTGAGGATTTTTGTATTTTTACGTCCTATCGATTGTTATTTTTGTTTTTTGTTTCCCCGCGATAGTCGGATTGTCGAGTAAAATTACGGCCATTAGCGTTGTTTTTTCCCATCACACTCGATCGATTATTTCACTTGACACACGGGCTTTACGTTCGGTTTCTCAGAAATCGGATAAAATCACGAGTACTGTGCGGGAGAGTCCATGGTTGGTTTATGAATCACATCCGTAAGAAAAGTCCACTTTAGAGAATCGACTTAAATTAAATGGCCAAAAATTAAAACAATTATTGTTCAACCAGACACCGATCGTTGTATGTCGCACAGGAAATTAAAAGTAATTTACGTAATAATAGTAAATGTGAATACAATGACACATACCACGTAATTATATATATTACAATATTTTGTTTTCATTCCCGTAAACGTAATTTTCAATGGAATTTATAAAAAAAAGAAAAAATTCCAATAGTTTACGTACCTCATATTATTATATTATAATATTATTTCGTCTTGCTGCCTACAAGGGTGAACAGAAGAATTGGAATGTTATAATATATAGGTAATGCGTGCATACAATAATAATACGCTGTAAAATTGAAAGTTTTCTCTTGGCGTTGTCCATAATATATTCTAAAACGTGTCAAAACTTAGTTCGTCACGAGCGTATAACGCGTTTTTATTTATATAATATTATGCGCTTGTATAAATACGTTTCTCATTATCTCGGCGACATAAAAATCTCGTTTTACGCGTTAAGGGTATTATTATAATATAGGTAATATAATATTGTACACTTACAGCGTTCAGAATCAAATTTGATTTTGTGTTCATTCTTTTTTTTGTTGTTGTTCTATAGGCATGTTTTCTCCTCTGCCCGTGGCTACACCGTGTATAAAACACATTACACCGAGCGAAGGATGGACCCACGGCGGAGCTTCGGTCACTATATTGGGTGATAATTTCTTCGACGGGTTGCAAGTGGTTTTCGGCAGCAATCTAGTTTGGAGCGAAGTAATTATAAACAGAAAACTCGATACACACACACACACACATATATATATATATATTGTCGTGTGTTCGCGTATTCCGAGCACGTAGGTTTAATACGATTACTATGTTTCCCTGCAGCTATTGACTCCACACGCCATACAAGTGCAAACACCGCCCAGGCCCATACCCGGCATCGTGGAGGTAACGTTGTCGTACAAATCCAAACAGTTTTGCAAAGGATCACCCGGCAGATTCGCGTACATATGTAAGTGTATATTCAAGCAGTAAATTGTTGTAAATATTTGACGGTAACGCGCTTATTTCGAAAAAAACAACGTTTCGGAATATTGCTGCTGCTGCTAGCTGTAATATGATGTATAACCAATTCGATCGTACTAAATTTCTACCATCAATGTAAAATTATACATTTAAAAAAAATATTATATTTATCATTTTAGCACTCAGCGAACCGACCATTGATTACGGTTTTCAAAGACTACAAAAATTCGTACCCAGATATCCAGGTGATCCCGAAAAACTACCAAAGGTAAATCAAATTTACGCACTTATATTAATATTAAGACAGTATAGGTTTATTATCGTCAACGAAACGTCGTAATTTAGCAGCTACGTGCCCTCTATACGGTGTTTATGCGATAGACTTGATATTATAATATAGTAGTTTACAATAGTTAAGAATATTATAATATAATTTTTCGAAATCATCAATCAATTAATTGGTATTATTGTATGTGAAATTATTATAATTGATTTGTATTCAAAAGTCATCATGCTCACTCCATGACCACTCACTTTTGTCCTTAACAAGTGCTGATGTTTGACATTTTTAAGTATATATAAGTGCTTAAGTCTTAGAGCCCATATTTTCAAATAGATTTTTACTCATTTATGCAGAACCACCATGTCTATTGTGAATTTTTGAATGGATGATTTGTTTTAAAATGTTATGGGCATTTAAATCAAAATTTAAACGATCAACAACGAGTGATCTGCTATGGAACAGCATAATATTATAATAATCGTTATGGTCGATGACTAAGTATAGGAATTTTAAATTAAGTGTCGACGTGTGATCGGCGCCCATCTAACACCAGTAACACCGTTTTACCGATACCGATTATATCACACATAATATAAATTCTAAAAAAATTCGCTTTTCATATTAAAACCACAGAGTGCGGCACAAAACGCATAGTAGATGCGGGTCATGATATTTACATTATAATATGACGAGAACGATACATGCTCAACATAAATATCTGGATATCTATAATCACACACGTTATAATGTGGTGTTTACTTATTTTCACAGGAAGTGATCCTGAAGCGGGCCGCGGATTTGGCGGAAGCACTTTATACGATGCCCAGGAACAATCAGCTGTCGCTGTCGCTGCCTAGGTCTCCGTGCTCACGGGACAGGGACGGCAACAACATGTCGACGACGGCGGGGTCGGTGGGCACCGGGTTCAACCCGTATACCGGACAGCTAGCGGTGACCGTTCACGACCACGGTGCAACCGGTCAATGGAACGACGGTGAGTGCTGTAATGATATCTGCATATTATTATATTATTAGTTATTAGTTATTAATTTATTATAGTTATTAGTTTCCTATAATTACAACTAGTCGAACACGGTATCTTATAGTGTCTTTCCGACCAGTCATCAAGGATGATTATTTCGAGGGTAAAAAATGGGAAATGGAGAGGAAATCCTTCCTCTTAGTCCAAACTGACCCGGGTGGGATTATGTACTTGTATTCCGATTATATTTTTATTTTTTATTCGTTCTCTATTATGCGTGTGGTGGACGAGCCACACTTTGACACCTACATAGGTGTGTGCAATGATGATATTATATAGAAAAACTCTGAAGCCAAGTTATGGTTAAAAGTATAAAATATTACATTTTAATGCAATTAAAACAAATATAATACAATAAGGCCACTCTAGTACTTTGGTTTGATAATTAAATTAAATTATTCTCATTTAATTGATACGTATAAATTAAAAATAAATCATATGTTATAATGTGAATAGTATTTTAACTTATAATACCTATAGTATTATACTATAATAGTATCATATTACTATCTACTATTTAGGTATTGGCTTTTATTTTTTAAATATTTATTTAAAATATCGTATCTGATGCCTCTTGGCCCGTGATACCTCTCTATATTTTGTACTTGATAACAAATAAGAAAGACACGATTTACTGTTTTCGACCGATTGTATTTTCGGCAATAATTTTATTCAGTCACTTTATAGAATCCAACCGAATATATACGTGTTTAACGCTAAGACCTAATTTATTATATACAATAATATGAAATAGGTTCATTCCAAAATTTCACTCCCCCCCTTTCCCCCGCAGGCAGTAGTCATAAATCTTGAATCACATACCAAATGCTACCATTAAGTCGTATAAAGTTCACAACAAATAAGCAACGAAAAATAAATATAAAATATTGTATTATATACGGAACATGACACGACCATTGAACGCATTGAATATAAAATTCAAATTTCGTCTTGTCGTGTTTACCGATTTGTATTAAAAACAAGTTGCCGTTATAATAATATGGCATTGGCCACGACACGGGACACAATCTGTATAGTTCTATGATTTATGATACTGCTTTGAAGCGTGTAGCAAATTAATATTATTATATTCTTATACATACGCCGGCCAAGTGTTTTTTTTTAATACGAAAACCCATTGCGTTATTCGCAGACGATTACGGACGCGGTCAGAGCAGCAGCGTGTCGCCCCGAGGCGGCGGTTATGGGTCCAGCGCATCGACACCGCACTCGACCAACGGCACGAACGGAAGCACGTACATAAATCCGCCACCGACCAGCGGTGGAGGCGGTGGTGGAGGTGGAGGTGGAGGCGGAAGTGGCGGCGGCGGTGGAGGCGGCGGAAACCCGTCCAATTCCGGTCCCAACAACGGTAACGGGGGAAATCCCGGTTACAACGGTTCCGCCATGCCCAACACCACGTCGGCTGCGTCGTCCGTTCAGCTGACCAACATGAATTCGCCCACGGCTACCTCGCACCCGTCGCTCTTCAATTCTTCCTCGAGTGAGTATAAATACAACGACGACAATGTTATACCCATATAGACTTTGCTCTACTGTATAAGAATAATTGTGTGCGACGATAGCTGCACGAGATCTCGCAGTGATGTACGCTATATCTTTACGAACAACTACAGAAGTCTATATGTGCCCTGTATGGCATCTATGCTATTTCTATAATCTTGGCCTGCTTCCCCTCACTACCGTTCGTACGAGTAATCGAGTAACCAAAAAGCACCCTCTTTATGTTGTTGCGCTTTCCACACACCCATTGCTATTGTCTAGAGGTCTATCGTTGTACGACAGTAGAACGGAGCGCTTGTCCGTATAGTTATTTTCCGACTATACATTTTTATATATGCGGTGTGTTTCACTTGAATGGCAAGCGATGGTAACTCGAAAAAAACCAGTCCCAATGACCATCGATTAAGATGGAAATTAACGAAGTAGACATAGGTTACTATAATATTATAATTAATAATTATGCATAATCTGAGTTTTAAATGAATAAAAAATCATTTTCAAAATACGGTGTCGAGCCGTATTATTTTTGTTCATAATTATCATAGCCATTGGCACGTACGCAGAGGGATGTTTTGGGTGTTCAAACACTTTCCCCCTTTCGAAATGTTTGGCTTTTTTATGGTTATCAATTATTACAAACACTAGCTTGTTGGTGTTGCCGGTATATGCATTTATTTTTGTGATTTTTATTCATTATTATAACTTTATCTATATTAGATATAAAATGAAAAAAAGTGTTGTGAGTATTGTTAACTTTTTGACGAACGAGAGGTTCATTGTACCTATTTATTGGAAAACAATTGATAATTTTCATTATATGATACAGTTTCAATAACCAACATAGATAATAATTATTATGTTAGCGTATTATTATCATTATTATTATATAGTTATAATTTCATTTTTCAACATGTGATTTTCAAAAACAAATAATATTCCACTCAACTTTTTTTGTGTACGTCCCCGATATTATGACTAATATTATGACTACCATCGTAAATTTTGCAATCCATCCAAACACTTCTCTTCGATATGTTTCCTATGGTATTTTATAATTTATTTACAAAATAGTTTTTACAAACAAATTTACGGACGTATACTCAGTGTATCTACTATCTTCATTATAGTCATTCTTCCTAGTAGATATTAATATGCTCGCTTATTAATTGTATTATAATATCATTTTAGTTTGAAATCCCGCGCGTTGTCGATCATCATCGTAAAGTATGGCTTTTTACTAATTTACCATAATTTTACTTTATTACAGGAATGGGCACTTTGGTTACATCTCCGTTCGCAATGAATCCGTTCGCTCTACCTAACTGCAACGGACAGCCGTACGCCACAAGCCCGTTAATCAGCTCGTCTGCGAAATAAATACCAAGACACAATGCGCCTCTAAAGTAGTGTCGATTATGTTTTCTAGTAGTTGTCAAATTTAATCGACTGTACACACTACACACCGATTCGGGAACACGACACTTCCGCATAATAGGTTTACAATACGCATTGTTATTATTAAAATCATTTAATCATTATTTATTATTATTATTATTATTTATTATTATCATTATTATTACTATTGTTATTATAATTATTATTATTACAGTCCGGATTTTTATAACACTTAAAATAATATGTTTGTATAATATTATACACTAAATCTCAACAAACAAATCAATTTGTTATATAAGGACACCGAAAAATGTAAATTCTTCGTTGTATAAACTCGAAAATGACTTTCTTACTACGTATTTATTCTTCAAGAGTAGGTGCAATAATATTACTACTGTTAAATATATTTTCATGTTGTAGTATGGATAAACATAATTAAATCGGTATCGACGTTTTAAATAAAATCATTGGATTAGTTGGTTAGGGTTGGAATGAAAATAATTATCTTAGCTTCAAAAAATACTCTGTTACCGATCTCATTTCATAATTACTTAGGTACACTTAAAGACTTCAAACATGTAATACATTATACACAAGTACGTAACTTATAAACAGAGCTGAGGTCCGATTTTTTTTTACTTTTTCTACGAGAACATAAAAGATAAACGGGAAAACGTCTATGCAACTTTTTCATAATATTATAAAAATTATTTACACAAAACCATAGATGTAACATCATTTTTTATCACTACTTTAGAACTAATGATTATTGCAAAATTATTACCTCTGTTATAAGAACAAAATGAATTAAAATGCTATTTTCTACACATGTATAATATTATACATCAGAACAAAAATAACATGGTATGATAGCAACCAACTGACATCCTTGGGTCTTGCCATGTTGCCCTGTTATTATCATTATATTATAATATGAATTATAAAGTGTAATCAGTTTTATATACTTATAATAAATAAAATCACAAAAAATCCGGACAATAAGTTATTATTATTGTCGGCATAATAATAATTGTTGTCATATCGATTAATGGTTTAGGACATTTTTGCTTCTGTCTTACTGACCAACATTTTATGTAATAAATAAAAATAATAATAAAAATTAAAATATCAAATTTTAATAAATTTCGATAACACTATTTTTGTATAAAGAAAATATATATATATATTGTATTTAGAAATCCTATTGTAAACTATATTCTATTTAATCTTATATTATTATATTATGTTGTATGATAATACATATATTTTTCTTTGTTTGTTTCTTTTTATTTTCAAAATATTTTGTTGTTTTTTTTATTTATGTATCTAATTTATGTTTTGTGTATAGTTTCAATGTCTTTTTAAAATTAACTATGATTTTTTATCTAGTCTAATTGTAAAAATATATATTGAGTTAAGTTGAAATTTCCTCGCAAAATCACGTATTTTATTGCTGTAACCCGAAGCGAATGTATACATTTTAGAACACTAATCCTATAAATGAAGTAATCTATAATATATTTTATGTGTACAATATTATCAACAAATTTCTTTTTGTGATAATTTGGCCTACTAATAATAATAATTTCCCAAGTCTTAAAAATATTATTGTTAACTTCGATATAAATATAATTCAGTGTGGTCATGTATTATATCTAATAATATTGTCCATAACGATTGAAACAATTACATATCATACGAGCTTTGTTTGCTCTATACAATTTATGTAAAAAAAAAAAAATATGAAAAAATACTATTGTTATTATTTAGTGTATATATTATATATTATACATAAATATATATAACAGTATAAATTATATATAATTTTATATTATATAAACACTTTAGTTTCTTATCAGCTTCTGTAATTAGTACAGCGTCTTATAACATAATATCAATTACAAATCATAATAATATTATATATTCCTAGACTGCCACTTTTTTGGTTGTATAAAATTGTTTTCATTGTACATATCTAATTATATACATCAGTAATAATATAATATTATGTGTATATATATATATAATATATATATACTCTAAAACTTTTGTTCAACGTTTATTATTACTATTCGATCATGTAAGTAACATTATTTTTTGTTTGATTTTTGAGATTAAAAAGAGACTAGCGACCAACCATTTTCTCATTGATTTGTGTAGTTGTATAGTATCAACAATTATGCCATTCGACATAAGTTACCGAATTCATTGCGCGCTTTATAACCGATCTGTGGACTGCGTGAACTGTGTTCCCTTTCCCTGTATATTCCTTCTATTTTTCCTAAGTTATAAAGTTCTAACTTTCTAAATTATCCCCTAGTCAATATGCCAAGTATTTCGTCATCACCTCCAGATCCTCTCTGCAATATAGGCGAAGTATTAGTTGTGAATTATGATGCATAGTAATGCAATTTTGGCATTGCTGCAACCATCATGTATCCAACTTTATTGTTATGTTTTGTATATGTTTATGAATGAAATATTTATGTTAAAATGGTTGACAGCAATAAATACAAATACAAAATTACATGTATTTGTTTACTGTATAGTCGACAACAGTTAGAAAATAAAAAAAATGTGCATGTTGTGAATAACGAATGGAATCAAATATCAGTGCTGCAGCACGTGTGCATGGTAAGAAGGCGTTATCGAGTTTTTAAGTGGGGACTAAGACTAAAAAAATGTATTTACAAGTTTCATGTAGCTACCCACTTTAGAGGTCGGTCGACAAACGGTTGGCATTGCGACCATTTTTAGAAGCGGACGAATCAGGGCAAGGGAGGAATTGCTTGATACTACTATTTTAAAATTTTTTTTTCACAAACAAATTACATTTATATAGTATACAAATTTCAACGAGTTATTTGAAACAATTAATTATTAAAAGAAAATCTTTAGTTGACAAAATCCATATTATTACGTATATTAACATTTAATAGTTATACCTATAATAGTGATTCCATAGCTTCGTGATGATGAGTGGTGACTATTACCAATAATTCTGTGTTGAGTGTTCTGAATCCTATATAATTTTTTGTCCACCCACAGCAAAATATAAAATTGGTGATCTGCAGCACTCTCCTATATATATATTATAGTCAATTGAACACTATAAATAACTTACGATTTGGTGCTCTTTAGAAAAAGCACCCTAGGCAAGTAACCCTTTTGTTCCCCTTCCTCAACATCTAGACTGAATAACTAAAACTTATAAAGCTTAAAATACAATTCCTAAAGAACTTGATTATTAAATCTATAATAGTCTTATTGTGACCTAAATGAAGTTATCCCGACTATACTAATATACTATATATAACGATCGAAATATTGAATTGAGTGAGCTGACTGAAATCCTTTGACTTTAAAGTTTAAGCCCTGAGGCCTAAAAAGTGAATAGGAATGTGGACAATTCGTTACCACTAACCTATATAATGGTCAGTGGTGTAATTATATCTCAATAAAATACATTTATTTTGCACAAACACATTGCATTACCTATTACAAATTATATTATAATAATATTATAGGTCGCATTTTGACGGTTTCCGTCGAATGTTTACTATTAGATTCAACAACCCTCACACACCACACGACAACGACCACAAATCACAACGTATCTTTCGCCATCTATTATATTATGTGACCTAATTCTATCTTTATAATAGCCAGTTAGGTTCGAGTTATTAATTTTATTTTAGTCTTATTCTTAACCTTATTATCTAATGTTAATTTAATCATCCTATATGTTACTAAGTTTGGACTTGTCCAGTGTGGCTGTGTACATATGTATAATATAATATGAGTATAAAAAAAAATTATTTCAAAATTATTCCTATTGTGCAATCGGTCAATCACTCAATCGGCATGTAGGTATATTTTAGTCTAAACTCTGTAAAAAATGGTGAAGAATGAGGATGACTAGAAAAATATATTTTATTGAATGCTTCCCAATTTAATGTTGACGTTGTCAATCATTTGCCTTTCGTGCGCTCGTCACTTCTTTAGGTACAAAAATTCGCAAAATCGTCACAGGTGCAACCAATCGCAGAATGATGCGAGTATATATATAGATCTCCGACAATATGTGAATAACATAACTCGCCCGTCATCTATAAATTTATCATTATAAGTCTACTTGTATAGTTTAATATTGTACTAGTTTTGAATGCTAGCTAGGTTAAACTAAATAGGCACAGTCGTACAGTCATACAGAAGGGCAACGGGCAACGGCACATCATTGGCCCTCACTCGCTCGCCAAACTTATTATGCCCCAATTTCGACCACACCGCTCGCGAGTGCATCATTAATTATATCGCATAGCGTAAATTGATTCGTATCCTCCGTTTCTACACATACGGATAACGTATACACAGACGTATAAAAAATGGAAAAAAATATCGGTCCGCTCAGGATTTATTTGTTTATTCGCCCGACGTCGTCGTCGTCGTTACGATACTCGCGCTGCAGTGGCTGGGAATATACGCGCTCCCTTGAACACCGAACTGGGAAATGATTAATTTCAATTATACGCTCGAGAACCACGGGAGACTATAATACACGCACCCGATTTGTTTGCTCTCGCATCCCCATATCGTTTACCATATGCACTACCCCCCCCCCTCCAAACGCCGGCTCATAGCACAATGCTGCTCGCAGTTAAGTATTTGTTTTGGTCTCTTCGAGTATCGGGTTTTTTTTTCACATATATAATATATTATATACATTTGATTTTTTAACAACCTTGGCTCTTCTCCACCCCTCCAATCACCCACTCACACACACACACACACACATGATGTTCTTCCGTAATACGTACGAGTGTATAGGAAATATGCGGGTGTGCATGTATTTATTATATTATATAGGTATACAAACGAGACGTATACAAACATCGATGACGGCTAAAATAATTTATTACGGACAATAATATCCCACTTCACACACACACACACACACACACACACACACACACACTGTATACGCACGCGCATAATATCTATCGTGGGTTTTTTTTATTTGTAATTCCTATCCGCGGTGGTAGCGGTTTATTTTATCCAACAAACTCGTTGATCGGACTCTGCCGATTTTGTTTGTTCGCGAAATTGGAAATCCATCGATCGCTAAAGTCCGGGTTTTTTCGTTTTTCTGTATAACCGCATATATTGTCTCCGTCTTGGCCCGTTTCACATGGACACGTAACATTGCGACGTATCTTATGCTCACGTTTTCAGTTAAATTCATACGCGGCACTCCGACGATGGCTCTCGGCCACATCGCCTCCACGTATATAACTGTCCTATTGGTACTATAAATATTAAAATGTGTAATACCACATAAAATAAATATTGTTTTTATCAATTTTGTTATATACGCGTACAGCGTACATATTGTGTGGATTTTTATCAATACATTTTGACTTTGAAATTACTATGAATACCTACTAATTAGTTCATTCACAGCCACAGCACCTATTGCATAACTTATACAGCTACAACAGCTGTAGGCTTACTTAAGATATCTACAAACCTGCATTGGATGTACTATGATTTAACTTAAACACTTCTTTCCAAACATCAGTTGAAAAAGAAAAAGAAATTTCAAAAACAAAAGATTGGCAGGCGAGTATCGTACTATCGTAGGTTCGTTCGAATATGGGTCACTGTAATGGATGGTGTTCAAATTGAATTCAATTTGATAAAATAGTCTTTAAGCCTGTTTCACCAAGTGTATTTTAAGATACTCTTTCTATTAAATTTATTTATTGTATTAGACATTAATGGATTGGATTAATTAATTGTCGCCGGAAAATTGCATTTGCGAATATCATTCAGTGTATAAAATATAACAATAAATAATAATATACATTAAAGGTCTCAAATATCTTGCACTAGTAATATTTTTATAACAAAATAACTAAAATTGTTATTCTTGGTTTAAATATCTAAATTTGTCTAAATTTGAACTAAAAATATTTATAAACAAAAACTGTGTTGAAATATAATTTGCTCAGCTCTGGACATTTATTCATTAATTTTTGTAATTAAATCTTGTGTGTAGAATGATAGAATGGTCAGAATGTATAATTAATTATTATAGTATTTTTTTTCATACTAATTTATTGACGGCGTCCTATTACAAAAATTCTATATTGTCAAACAGCTTTACATTATAAACTATGTACAGTAGCTAATAATTTAGTCCAGGGTTACTCCCCCCCTCAAAAAAAAGAAAATGATAACTAAAAATATTGAAATTTTAATTTGATATTTTATTATAATACAATGTAGATGCGATGGTTATATACAAAGCGTTAAGTATAATATTATAACAATTAGTAAATAACAATTTTCTAATATCAATACTTTACCTAGTGGCTAGTTTACCTGGTATAAATAGACTATAGAAAATAGATCAGCATAATAATCAAAGCAACTTTTTTATTAAACAAATTATAATAAAAAATAAACTATAAATATTTTTTTATTTTTTCCCCACTATAATAATTCTTTCAAAAACATAATCTTTGTGCGCTCTGACACCATATACGGCATAGAATTACTCGTGTAGGTAAATAAATAAGGAGCTTTTAAAATTATGTCTCATCTTACAAATATACAAATATATTTTATTTACGTAATATTTCATATTATAGAAGACTGATATAGCATTGAAAATAGCAGATGAAGAGCTTTATTTATGAACCCTTAACATACATAATTATTTTTAGTTACTTTTTTTTAAAATGTAATTTAAACGTACAATAATTGTACCTATATATTTTTATCCCCCATAATTGATAATTTCACACAACTATACTAGTGTACATTTATAAATATTATAAATATTATTACCACCAAACTGTTCTCTAATTTATAATATATTTATATCACAATTTACATGTTTATTTTCAATTATTAAAATATTTATAACTATTGTAAGTTGTACCAAGAACTAAAATATTATATTAAAACAATGTACAATTTTACTTTTATTTTTTGTGTTCATTGCATAATGTAATGTACCTACCTACCTATTGGCTATATGATTTTAAATAAATGTTTTTTTTCTATTGGTACCTACATAACGTAATATCTACACTCAAGAGTATTATTTCAACCACCCCAAAGCCAAATTATTTTTCATTTCAAGTAGAAACCGTATAAGAGGAAGCTTCATCCGTACGCGTTTTATTAGTATAGACACCTAAATAACATAACTTGTAATTTTTTATTTTGATATAAATTATTAAACTACAATACATTTAAGTGTTTATAAATATATGACTATATGAGTATAATTGTATACATAATTATGACAAGATTTTTTTAATATTATTTACACGGCTAATTGTTTCAACTTAAATAAATATGAATAAGTACCTACGTAAATTCGAATTAAAAATACTCATGAATCATGATTGGGTCAAAATTCTACGCTGTTTTCAACAAACGTTAAAAAAACATCGAAATTGAAAATGTAAGTACATAAGTAATTGGCAACAATTTTATAGATTTTTCTCAAAGTCGGCTGTCGGATAATTCAGTAGGTATTTTATATTGTTGTGGTAGGTAAGATATTTTCTAAACAGCTGGTAATAAAATGCATTAAAGACGTTTTCAAAATACAAAATCATAAAATATTGTAAAATAGTTTTGTTTATTGTGTGCGGGAAAATTCAATACAAAATTTAAAATATTTGCGTACACTGTTATCCTGCACCCTTCACCATTCATACACCCCGCTCGTCATGTCCTTGTGCGATAACATTTTATTATTATTATTATTATATAGACGCGTCGTTTTGAAATAAATCGCCACCCTCTTGCCAACCAAAATACACAGTATAAAACATATTCCTACCTACTATATAATAATAATGTATTATTATATTATATTATACGATAATAATAATAATAATAATAATAATAATAATAATTACAATAACATTACAAACACGCGCACACAATGTAAACGTTTCGGAAAACACAAATGTTATTGTTTCATTTTTCCATATTTTTTTCTTACACGGCACGGCGCGCCCGGCACGTGCCGGCCGGAAGACCAGGAAGAGTCTAGTTACATTTTTATTGATAAAACCGACGGGCTTATTAGTATCAAACGACCAGATATGACAGCCGGCAGCGCGTCTCCCACGCGGATCTCCGCCACGCGACGCTTTTGTTGTTTACACACAAATTACACATTGCACTTACACCGCCGCCGCCGCCGCCACGTCAATCATCGCGTACACGGTGTTATCGTCTAGTTTCATATCGTATTTTTTGTTCGGGCGACAGCGTTTCGGAAACATCGAAAATCGGGGCTGGCGAAATTCGACTTTGTCCTTTTTAAATAATCCCACCAGGCTGTGGATCAGACTTGATGCATTGTCCAGTGGGTGAACCCAGGGGGAAATGGGTTGTTTGGGAGGTCAGCTGACCCACAGTTTTTTCTCGGTAAAATGTAGCCCCCAAAAATTGCAAGCTACCTCCATAACATTTTTTATTAGAAAAAAATATTTACTATAAAGAGTTTGGTCAAAAATGAATAGAATATCTAGATTCTAGATCCAAAAAACCACCAGTAAATATAAAGAGGGACCTATTCTATACAGAAGGGAATCGCATAACTACAGGAATGAAAAAAAATTCAGATTTGGTTATTTTTAGTACTTGAATAAATAATAAATAATAATATTTAACCGTTATAATTTAATATTGGTTATAATATTTAGTTATTAGTTATTACTAACTGAATGTATTGATTATTCAATTCTTGTCCGTTTTTCTTCTTTATAATTAAATTGTTCATTATATGTTATATAACTCTCTACCACCACCACAAGCATGAATTTAAAGGTGGTAGATATATTTTTGTTCATTTTAAATTTTAATAAATTAAAATAATTTAAAAAAAAAAATAATAGTAAACACTAGGCCCTCTAGGATCGTTTTTTTCCGTCGGAACTCAAAGTTATTTATTATAAATAATAATTTCTTAATATAAAATATGTTAGTTTAAGTATTTACAATTTCAACTAGGTATATAAATTACGGTTCATTATTATTACATTCGCTCAAAATATCTGTATTTTAAGTCACGGTATTCACACAGAAATAATCGCTTGGATACAAGTCGATATTGTTTAATTTTAGGATTGAATATGTGTGATATCTTATAAAAGATAAAAGCCTCTAATTTATATTTTATTATACCTATCCGTTACGGCTACACAACCATCGCTAATTGCTTTGCACTCAAATCCATAAATAATCAGTTTTTCTGTGCGATAAAGCTTATATTTCAAAGGTACGAGTATCTAATACAGAAATACCTAGGCATCACCTTTAACGCACTTTAAATAAGTCAATTAGTAACTTGGAACCGTCGTCAGAATAAAATTACTTTAAAAGTATAATTTCTATACTCTAAGTATGCTGCAGAAACGTTTGACTTAGTAGAGAGATATTTATATTTAGTAAAGACCACCTTCTTCGACTTTATCGACATCCTTAGTGCGACAAACGGAATCAGTTATAGCGATTGGGTACAATTATCTGAACGCACAAACCGATTAGACAATTATCCGTCTATATCCGGATCTATAAATGTTCGATATCTATAGTTTGTCTTTCGAGTAATCGAGGTTTTTCCAAGGGAACGGCATTTTTTTCGACTTATCGAGGTTCCGCTGTACATAGTATTGTCGACGCCGTCCAACAATAACCCCAAGGGTACCGGAAAATTCCTTCGCATACCACTACACCATCGACCGTCACACGCACACACTCACACATACATTATGCTATTTTATTTTATTTTTGTACCGTAATTGTGTTGTTTGTGAATTGTGATACGATAAGATATAAAATATGTCCATTACCTACCTATAATAATGACGTGATACCGGTCGCCGCTTGGTGCCCGGAAGATTAGCACACCAGCACAGTCGCCGAAAGCTAGTTAGTCCGAGCTCCGAGCATCGAGATGTTATTTCGTGCGCCGGTCGCCGTTTTTGAATATATTTTATATTGTAGTAAACTAATTGCTAGGCGTGAATCGTCACAAAATTATAAGTCAATCGTAGTCGCAAACCGTCAGTGTTTTACAGATTATTAATTACTTTCTCAAATCGCCGTATTTATATTGTATTATGCAACGGTTTTGTATCGCGTGTTATGATTTATAAACCTTATTGTTGTGTAGGTATAGGTAACAGCAGCTGACCATCCGTGCACCGACAAAATTGTGAGTTTTTTTACCATTGTTTCTTATTATTTTTATTCTGTTGGGCCAGGAAGGCCACATATTGTCATCATACTGTTCTGTAGTTTGGCTTTAAGGGCTATATACTGATAGTCATTATATTCTATTATATATTGTTGTGTTGCAGTGCAATGTGCATATTATATACATTTCTATTTCTGAAACTACTTAGAACTACTTTTGCTAATTGGCAATCCATCTACTCCCTGCAACAGCAATTTTAATGTGATCACTTAATGGTAATACGAATGAATACTTTAAAATACCTTTTTTAAGGCCAAAATGATAATAATTGCCTGGTTTCACTTCTCTAATATTTACAACTTTTGATGATCCACTTTTCAAAAATGTACGGCAATCTTTTGGTAAAAATGTTAGAGGTGTTACAAATTTTAAAATCGTCAGAAGTTTGTTCACAGTATTTTGAGGTACATTACAATTAACTGCCCATTGACCTAAGGATAGCTTAATTCTCTCTTCTAGACTTTCTTCATTACTATTTATGTGTGTGTTGCTATTTACATCTATCGGGTTATTATTGATTACATTACATGAAAATTCAGGTGATAACGAATGTAATTGTGTATGGAAAGTATTTAATGAACTGTCAGCATTTTCTACATTAATTTGACGGAGATAATTAAGGTTTTGATCATCATGAGCAATAGGTAGAAATTGGGTTTATCATACGGTAAATATCAGGTTCTGTTTCCAAATTATCATCAGGACAATCACCTAATAATTCAATTTCATCCAAAGCTTTTAAACACTGTATATCTCCAATATATTTTAAAATTTTGTAAAAAAGTAACATAATATTTATATTAAGTAGGTACTTAACTACTAGCTAACAATATTATACTTATTGATGATTAATTAAAATATAAGTGGATTGTATTCATAAATTATATTAATCTGCATAAATAGTATATTTAATTAGGTTGAATATTATAAAATTGATTTGATTTTGAAAACATTTTTAGAATAGGTTAAACATAAATTTAAGAACAAAAAAATTGAAAACTATTCTTTCTTATATAATATTAGGTATATTATGTTGTATTTAAGTTATTTCTTAAGATATTTAAATATAATGCAAAAATTAATTAAAATACCTAATTGAAAAAATGGATATCTATTTAGGTACAAAAACATTCAATATAATAAAAATAAAGGTACCGAATATTTATTTGGTACTGGTTACATTTTCATTAATAAAAAGTAATATAGGTACATTATATAACTTATTATTACCTAAATTTTACCAACACAAAAACAATTACAAAATTACCCACCTATAATATTATGTGTTCAATAGCAGTTTATAATAAGTACTTCTTTAATATTTATTTTAATTTTTAAATTTTTTTTAAATGTTTCAGTATATTGGACATGCTATTACAAGTTTGTTAACAGTTTTTATTTAATGACAAATTACGAAATACTAATATTATTTGTTAGTGATATAGTGATATGAAGTATACACGCAAATGTTAGTTAATATTTAATTTTAATTTTAACTACCTAGGTATTATAATTATTATACTATGTCTGTGTTATGCTTATATAGATATGCCTCCAAATTTGACCTCGACGTCGGTCAAAAGAAAAGATTTTAGATTCAGGCTATAATAAAAAATAATGGTTAAAATTGCGTTAATATTAATTGTTGACAAAGAGTCGTGTTTATAATATTAAATAAAAAACAGCCTAGAGTTCTACAAATCATCTTTTATGAGATTTTATTTTATTTTTTTATCTTTATTGATAATGCTATAATGCCAATAATTAATGTCAATTGCTGAATATGTATTTTGTATAGACTATATATAGATGGATAGCCGAGCCGTCGATTGCGGCCTACGTTCAGCTGAAGACGGAACTCCAAGAAATAATTTTGCGTTACTCCACCGGTTATTGACAAAAAATAACGAGCACTGTGCATCATATTATTGATTTATTAACATCTTCAGATAATAAGTAAACTGTTTTTATCGAAAAATATACAGTTTGCGGAACATAATATGAAATATTTTACGTACCTAATATTTATGTTAGTTAACAAAACATTGTTTTGATGAACACTGCTTATTATTTTTTCGTCTATATCCGGTAACGTAAGACTGAACTTTCTCTTAAAATTCCTGCTTCCCCTGGTTAAAAATCATATCAAGAGGTGATAAAAATAGTTGAATTTTTTTTTAATCCCTTTGTAGTGTGTAGGAATAGGTACGCTGTATACTTCAGAAAATATTTCATAACAAAAGGTATTAAATTTAATATCAAGTAACAATCATAATATTATAGCATATAATAATATTATGGTATATTATATTGTATCGACGATCGACAACGTCGCTCGTCGTCATTTTGGGGGAAAGAATAAACCAAAATAAAAACCATTTATATCTAGAAGAAATATACTATATACTTATACATAATATAAATATATACACGTTAATCGTTACCCTTAAATTCAATCATTAATGTAATTATGTATCAGTATCACTTACAATGTAATGTGTACACAAGAGTACAATATCTTCAGATGTTTAAGCCTCTTTTCAATAAAAATTATCATTGATTATTTAATAATTCGATATTTTATCATCAACACTATAATAAGCCTTACAGGGGAGGAAAATTAGTAAACAACACATATATTATAGAGCACGGCAATCGTGTTGAGGTTTTTTGCATGTAAAAAGGAAAGACTGGCCCTATCATTCATACATCACACTCAACACATCTGGTATTTAGGGCACTGAACTTGTACTCCAGTAGGTAACATTAATTATTACTACTATCAGGGTTGGGCACTTTTCAATTACAGTAATTCAATTACTTCAGTAATTTGTAATTGGTAATTGATTGTAAAATGTTGATGTCAGGGCCGTAGCTAAGAATTTTCTATGGGGAGGGTTCAGTTCCATGGATAGAAATTTTATAGAGGATAGTTCTATAGGAAATTACATTGAGTAAAACATCAAAATAGTGAGAATAAAACATTATTTTTTCATTATAACACTAAGTCAATTTTTCTCGGCTTCTTTGCCATTTCATTTAATACTTCATCTGGCGTGATAACAACATTCCTATAATAACTCAGTAACACTAAACCATTAAGACGATCCTGTTTGACAAACAATTCAATAAAATGAAATCAAAATAATCAGGTTAATTAGAATTTATTGTTTATACATAATTATATTATTGTATATATTATATTATATATAATATTAATATTGTGCAGTCACAAATCACACACGAAAAGTGCCCTCTATCTATGAGTTATGACCGTTCTACGTCTACGAAAGGCTCCGGAATTCGACGAGAAGATACGTTTACGCTATCATACACCTTGCCACCTTGAGCACTATACTATAAATACATACATACATAAATCGATCATAATATATATATATAAAGTATTTATTATTTATTCAGTTTAAAAAAAAAGATTTAAAAATTTTTTTTTAAATTTTAGAATAAACTAGAAATTTTTAAATTTTCTATTTTTCTAAAGGGGGGNGGGTTGGGCACTTTTCAATTACAGTAATTCAATTACTTCAGTAATTTGTAATTGGTAATTGATTATAAAATGTTGATGTAATTTGTAATTGATAATTAACTACATAATATTTGTGTAATTATAGTAATTTATAATTACCAACAATTACTTTCTAGTATAAATTTAAAATTGAACTGCACAATTCAAAGTTTATGTTTCTATCAATTCTATCTACTGATAAATGTAATGGTTAGTAATTTGTAGCGATACTGAAAGATTATTTTATTACAGATATTGCAATTTTTTAACGACAAAAATAAAAGTTTTACATGTTTAAACAATTATCTTGTTGTGAAACAATTATTTATTAATTATAATACTAATATTTGTTCGTCAGCACTGGTAGAGAGATAGTTTTCATTTGCTGGCTTCATAATGGCACCTACTTGTTCCCGGTTGTCTGACGAACAATTCGAAAAAGTGAAAAACTAGTATTTTTAAAAGGCAATAAAAATTACGGGATTATATAATTTTTCTATGTACCTATATTTTTCTAATGTTTTTTTGATTTAATTTATACACTTTTTTATATAAATAATTTTTTAATATAATTGGTAATTTTAAGTAATTCAATTATGTAATTTGTAATAAAATATTCTACAATCAAGTAATTAGTAATTTGTAATTAAATACTGGTATTTTGAGTAATTTGTAATGAATTACTTTTTTTTTGATAATTTTGCCTAATCCTGACTACTATTACAGTTTAGAATTTATAATGTACCTATTAGCTTATAGTATAGTGTACTTGCTATCACTTGGTATACACGTTATCGAGTACGATACGGCAATGGTGTTCTGGAAAAGTTATACTTATACAGATATAATAAATAATTACAAAATAAAAATAATACAATTATTTAAAAAAAAAATTATGTGCTTATTAACCACTGCATATATACACGCGTGCGGGGGCGGCGGCCTCCCTCTCCAGACATCGCTACTGCCCGAAGAGCGATGCCGCCCGTGACCGAGATTCGAACACCCGGGACGGTGCGCGTAGCAACCGACGCTTCGGTCGACTCGGCCACTTCACCCCCACGTAGATGACTGTCCTTTAGGTACTATAAATATTAAAATATAATCAGTAGATCCTTTAGTTGTGTATTGTATTAATGTGGGTTCTATATCAGTCAAGAAATATTTTATTATATCATGCCGAATTGTACAAGGAAATATAGAATATAAATAACTAAATGTGTAATACCACATAAAATAATTATTGTTAAAAACGTAAAGGTGCCACAATCGTACCGGTAAAGGATATTATTTATGGCAACTAACATTCATGTAATGCACAAATTATATTTTTCTGGCTGTATTCGTTTGATAAAGGTTGACATACCTATTGAATTTCACGTTGTTTGTATGACAGCGGCAATGTTGTGTCTTTTTTCCATATTCTATTCAACGGGTTGAGGCAAAATTAGTGGATTATTAGCGCGGAAGATTAGCACACCAGTACAATTGCCGATATTTAGTTAGTCCGAGCACAGGCGTCAACGTGAAAATCGAGATGTTATTTCATGTGCCGGTCGCCGTTTTTGTATATAAAAATTGTAGTAATTGCTAGGCGTGAATCGTCATAAAATTATAAGTCAATCGTAGTCGCAAACCGTCAGTGTTTTACGGTTTATTAATTACTTTCTCAAATCGCTGTATTTATATTGTATAATGCAACGGTTTTGTATCCCGTGTTATGATTTATAACCGTATTGTTGTGTAGGTATAGGTAACAGCAGCTGACCATCCGTGCACCGACAAAGTTGTGAGTTTTTTTACCATTGTTTCTTATTATTTTTATTCTGTTGGGCCAGGAAGGCCACATATTATCATCATACTGTTCAGTAGTTTGGCTTTAATGGCCGGATAGTCATTGATATGCATAGATATTATATACATTTCTTTTTGTCGTTTTACCAGTATTACAGCAATATTTGAGTATAGCTCATTCTCGAGTTATCTTTCTGGCATTAGTCTTCAGCACACAACCCACTCCTATACAAATTTACACGCACACCACTCACTGGCATTCACTTGATTTGCTCGTCGAACCCGTCCGACTATTTGAATCGGTATATGCCTATACATAAATACACACACACAACACAGGTCGGTTGATGAGTAGTGGTGCAACGCAAGCGGTATTTTGGTGACCGGGCTTTACGGCCTATTATTGTTCGACGTTCGTACCCGGCCCGTACAACTATAATAATATATTGTAATACAACTAGATTAATAATTTATTAATTAAAATTTAATTTGTATAATTAATATTAATTTTTTTTTTGTAATTGTATTAAAAGTGGTTCATTTCTCTAATCGATAAACCATTTATGTTACACGTGACACATTTGAATTAGAAAAACATCTTAACGTGAGGTAGGTACATGATTAAAATAATACACACTAAATTTTAAATTGAAACATTTTTAAGATCACTAATTTTCATGTCTGTATCAATTTCTAAGGGTATTTTCATTTTATTTTCAAGCGATTTTCAATACTTCAAAACCTGTTAAAAGTAATAAAAGTTATAATTTTTAAATTATAAAAATAGGATATACTTACAGTATTAATTATTTAGTTATTTACACGTAAATACTCAAGTCCAAGACGAATTTGCTGAAGACTAACTTAAAGTACTACATAAAATAATTATTGTTAGAAACGCAAAGGTGCCACAATGTACCTATAGCTCAGTAGTGTACTTGCCAGTTGCCATCACTTGGTACGCCCGTTATCGATTACGATACGGCAACGGCGTTCTGGAAAAGTTATACTTATACAGATATTATAAATAATTACAAATATTAGGTTCTATAAACCTGATGAACAAAAACTTGAAAAAAATATATATTTTACTTATATTACCAATATCTGAAAAGCAGCTACAAAATTAACACCAAATCCCTGAAGATACTTAGAAAGTTGAGTGGTTATATTAAAAATCCTTAAATATATCTGAGCAGTTAGAATTGTTTCATATTTGCAGTGTCCTTCAATAAAACCAATGGCTTTTAAGCGCGCTTCAGGTTTAATTTTTGAATTTTTACAGTTCTCCTCTAATGAAGTGACTAGTTCAACAAATAAGCTGTTATCAAAAGAATTAAAATACCCAAAAAATTTGGTTAACGCTGAATTCTTAGACCACCATCTTGTTTTGCCAATAGAACAAATTCTTCGTTTTGTGTTTTTGTTAGTCCACACATCATCCATACGGGTGTAAGATTCTTTTAAAAAAACTGCACACCTATTTAACAATCCAAATGAGCTGATACCTTGTAGAATTTTATTAGTTATATCACATATTACAAGATTCAACCATGGGCATAACACCATATATGTGTCTGTGTCAATGTAACTTCATTTAATTTTTTTGAAAATCCATTGCAGGCACCCTGCATATTGGCAACTCCATCGGTAGAATTTCCAATGCAATTTTTTGAATCAATACCCAATTTTGTAAAATTATTTAGAAGTAAATTAACAAAATCAATGCCTTTATTTGGCGTGCATTTGACCATTGCAATTAATCTTTCATAAATGTTGGTATCAATAACATATCTTATAATAATTGAGCATTGGTTAATAACTGTTATGTCCTGTGTTGTGTCTAGTTGAACTGAATACATTCCAGCTTTTTCTACTTCTTTGCTAATTATAGATTTGATTATCTGGCTTTATGCTTCAACAATATAATTTACAGTAGTCTTAGACAAAAAAGTTATTAGTCCACCACCTCGTTTTGTACCAGAATTGTCAATTGTGAATAGTTGTACTTTTTTTTTAATAACTTTGTCTAAATGACCTTTTAAAACTGGATCAAACTTACCCACTAATAGCACCATTTCTAAAAAGTTACCGTGATCCAAACTACTGTTACTTAATGTATAAGCAGCTCCAAATTTCTGTCCACAGTAACTAAGACCACGTTTGGCAATTAGTTTTACAATTTCAATTATGCGAGTTAACACAATCCTATTATTTTCAACTTGGTTTTTTCTAACTGAACTCAGACCATATTTTATAATTTTATAAGAGAATCAACGGAATCACAATTTTTTCTCATTATATGAGCTTCAATATTATGTCTACGAGTTAAGGTAACCTTATGCTCTTCAATGCGTTACTACACATGTTTCCATTTCATCAAACCAATGGAAAATGTACCAGTACCATCACCGTACGCCAAACATATTATACAACAATACAACTATAAGTTTTTGCAATTATAAGACACCCACATTCGCTTTCCTCCGTTTTTTCGAAAAATATATGCTTTTAATGATGAGAATGGAATATTTTTTTCTGGTTGACATAGGTGAAATAGGCAGTACTCAACAAAATTCTCTTCATTAGGTTTTTTGAAATAAACATTATCAAATTCTAAAATTTGAATAAAAAATAAGTTACCTATATACAATGTAATATTCATTTTTACCATAATTACTTGCAGAATTATCTGTTATCTTGACATTAGAAAAGCTGTTTGTACAATTAATATTTGATTTTGAAACAGTATTATTCTCAATTACATTGTCATTGATTAATACCGATTCGAGTACCTCTGCTATAGATTTATCAACTGTGTTTTTGGAAAGTTCTTTATCTATACCTAATACATTAACATAACTATAGTAGTAAATAAAAAACAAAAACACATGTTCAAAATAAAAAAATAAACTAACTACTTGTACATCGATAAAACCAAACCAAAATAATATACATAAATTATCAATTTTTTTTAAATGTAGTAAAAATTAACGAGGCATTATTAAATGTTAATAGAAAATTAGTTGTACCAATTGTATTATTGTATTATTCACTGTAATATATTATGTATATATGATTGATTTTGTTTATGAGTACCTATTAATGTAATAAAAAAATCAATATTTTGTTTTATTAACAATATGAAACTTAATTTTAATTATTAATAAACTTACTTTGGAATTTATTATCTGAAAAAAATTGATTTTTGTTTGATTTTTGTCATTTGCACATTGTAGTAATGCCTCTCTATTTTTTTTACTTCGTTTCAATGTTCCTGACTTATATTTTCGTTTTTTGTCAGCGGTATTCATAGTTAAATAATGTATATAATAATATACAATAATTTATTAAGTACAGTCAAAACTCTTTATAACGAATCTGAAGGGACCAAGAGATTTCTTTCGTTATAGAGAGTTTTCGTAATAGAGAGAGTTTAAAAAAAACAAAATTTTAATTATTTATGTATAAAGGTATGTACCAATGTAATATTATATATCAAACACATCATTATTTTTACATTATTTTATATATATTTACGTATTATATTGAATTATTATTATTATTATACATACTTATTAAATATAATTTAATTTTTATACTATACATATTTATACCTTATTTAAAATAGTCTGTCATCTTAGTTTGGACTTTTTTATTCGGCATTATTGCCGATTATTTGTATAGTTTATATATGTAATAGATACGATAACACGTAAATTGTATTATGAAACATAAAATATTGTTTCGTTATTGAGAGTGACTAATACGTTATAGAGAATGAATTGTCTAATGGGTTATATAGCAAACCAACCATTATTATGTAATGTTTACGTTATATAGAGTTTTTCGTTGTAAAGAGTTTCGTTATAAAGAGTTTTGACTGTAATTGACAATCAAACAAGTCCATAATAATTAATAAAGTGACAACTGACAACAGCCAACAGGACATAAAAATAAAACTGTAAAAGCGTGGGGGCCCCCATACCTAACCGGGAAAATCCCGAATTCCCGGTGGGCCTATCCGCCACTGTATATAAGTGCGTGTACAGAAGCATATTATAGAGCGCTTAACCGGCTTAACTATAGACACACTACTCGTACATAAATATTCATTTACTACTGACAGATTTTAAAATTGTCTATATTGAAGACAATAGATTAGATATCCTTTTAGTTATTAGGTACAATAAATTAATATCAAATCGTTTATGACCAAGAGGATGAGGGCCATAGAAAAAAAATTAAATGCATATTTTAATTAATTTGGTTAACCAACCTATAATATTTTATTGTCTTATTAGGTTGCTTGTGGCTAGCCCAACATTCTATCATAGTATCAATGCACCTAAACAGATTCAATATTCGATGTATTTAATAACATTTTATTGGCCCTGTATTTTTGCTTATAATTTGAATATTGTTTAATATTAAAGTATCATTTTCATTATTGTCAAGTAAACTGGAATATAGATTATTACATATAGGTACACTTGTTATGAATGAATTGATTTGAGTTGATACAAATTAGTTTTTGGTTATTGGTCAAATTGATTGTTTTGAAAAGCATAATAATTTGAGCTTCTTTTACTTCTAAAATATGTTCTACATCCTTAGACAATTATAATTTTTCCTATTTCTTATCGTTTTAAAGTTAATCATGATTAATTATTCAGTATTTTGAAACCCCAATTTTCTCGGAGTGATGAGAATAAAAAAAATCAGAAATTTTCAAATTATATGTTTATTATTAATAAATTGTGGTAGTATGGTTATCATCCAAAAGGCTACAAATGTATATCCGCTTATTTGTTTTATTTTCTTTCCTATAAGCATTAAAGCATTTTAGCGTTTTGGGTATATACGCCGTATAATCGTGTATACCCTCCACTACACCACTGGTTATCAGTTATTAAATAATAGTGTTTTAGTAGTATCATCAATGGCTGCAAGAGCATTTAGCTTGAATAGGTGGCTAATTTTATTTTTAATCATGAATTTATTGTTGGCCCATACTCATATATGTCTCTAAATATCTTAAGTTTGCTACAATTTAATTTTATAATATTTTCTGAGATTGTTGACTACAATATTATCTTATTTGATAAATACTTATACGTATCTATGGTTTTTGATGGATTATATTTATAACTTTTAAGTCTTGAGGTTGAACTACAAAGTATTATTGGTACATAAATTCAACTTTATGAGAGAAGTAAAAAATAATAATGAGCTTTTATATGAGCAAAATAAACGAGCTAATTCAACGTGATACCAATAAATTGGTTATCCATTTTCAACATTATGATGAATTGTATTTACTCATATTGTATACAATGTTTACAATCAAATTGCACAAATTGATGGTTTTATGTTAATGTATTGATGTGTTTGGTTAGGTTAGGTGTATTTATACATTTGGTCAGTTGTAATAATACATATAAAAAAATTAATGTAGCTCAACATGTTATGATGAATTATTTGATTGATAATGTTTGGCATGGACACAACATCCCGTAAGTCCAATATTGTATTACTTGTGTGTATTATAAGGCCACTGGAAGGCATGGCGTCCTGCAAGCTTGTATGACAAATAAAAAATTGAATAATAATGATTATACTATAAGCTATAGTTATTCAATACAACTATTACAAGTGTTGTGAATNGTTAGTTATTTGCCCCGTTTTTGAAAATACTCGTTCCGAAGGAACTGATGTAGCCGGTATACATAAATACTTCAGTTGCATTTTATATAACTCTGGAAAGGTATTTTTATGCTGCTTCCAGAAATGTAATGGATTTTTTTTTCCTATCCAACAGTGGCATTTCTAAATATTGGCGAATAATCAAAGTTGAAGTTGTAGATGGACTCGACGAAGATTGAACTTGTGAAACTTTATTATCAAAATGATCCCAAATTGAATTACTTGTATCAGAAGTTGATGCTGTTGTTGTAGACTGAATTTTATTTACTTCAGTATTATAAATATCGTTATTTGCACATATTATCATCGGTGTTAGTTCGTCTGATATCCATTTTTGTACATTATTAGCATTTTCGAGTAATCCAAAAGCAGTTTTTTTAAATCTAGGATCCAAAAATGTTGCTTTTGCAACAATCTTATTCTTTTCTAAATGCCCCAATCGCCGATTGTCTACATCTATTAAGGTAGTTTTAAATGCTTCGCCTATAGTATTTTTTATTTGTACACTTTTTATTATATGTTGTAAGCCTCTAATTAACGGTATAATAGAAGAAATAGTTATGTAATTTTCTCCCGATAACTCAGCAGTCATAATCTCAAACGGTTTTAAAATATGAATGCAATCTAATAATATTTCCCATTCACACGCATTTAAACAATTAGGTGCTCGAGGAAGAGATGACATGGTAGCGGATAGTGGATTTTTAATGTCAAGTAGTCTTTCAATCATTATCAAACTCGAATTCCATCGAGTTACAACATCTTGTTTCACTTTTAATATAGGTAGGTTCATTTGTAATTGAAATTCTCTAAGTTTACCATTAGCATAAGAGCTGTGTTTAAAGTGACCTACTATGGTCCTACATTTTTTCAAAATTTGAATAATATCTAGATTTCCATTTATTGCCTCATTAATACTTAAATTTAATGTATGTGCTACGCACGGATGATGATATTTGAGCAGATGTTCGTTTATAGCATTTTTTATGCTGGACCCATTGTCAGATACGATAGTTACTATTTCATCTGCTATGCCCCATTCATTAAAAATATTTTTCAGAGTAGATGCTATATTAATACCAGTATGACTGTCAAAAACTTCCCGAGTAGCAAGTACTGGTGAATATAAGTGATGGTCAAATATAAAATGACAAGTCACAGTAATATACGATTTATTACAATCCGATGTCCACATATCGGTAGTGATAGATAAATCAGCTACTGTTCCAAGCATAGATTTTAATTTGGAGTATATAATATCATATTCTTGTGGTAATAATTTGGTTGTAAGTTGTTTTCTACTGGGGACAGAATATAGAGGTTGTAACTTTTTAGTATACTCTAAGAATCCAGCGTTCTCTACTATCGAGAGTGGCTGATAATCAAAAACTATCATTTTAATTAAAGACTTATTAATTTCATTGGTTTCCATTTCTGTTAATCCAATAGTTTTTTTTGAACCATAAAGTGTAAGTTGACGAGATCGTTTAGAAGGTGGCTCAGAACACTGTGAAGAAGTAGTAGTTTGATATGGCAATAAAGAGGTATTTGCAGAAGTAGATGATTTAGATATATTTTGAGCATCTTGTAATTGATTATCCGGATCGTCGTTATTAGTTCCAATTGGATTAAGTGTTTTTGGGTGTACTCGTTTTAAATGCTCTATTTTTAATTTTTTAAACGTGGACTAATATTAATATTAATATTATTATATAATTTTGTATTAATATTTATATAAACCAATCCACACATTCACCGCTTTATCACCAAAATAAACTTGAAATAAAATTAACAAGTAATAAATAGTATAGAAAATAATAAAACAATTAATAATAATATTTAAATAATAATTAGACCACGTATCATACTGGTCAACCAAAGCTGCATAATATGTATGGATTTGTCTTAATAGTTTAAAATAAAATGTAAAATAATAGTAATAATACCCTTTAAATTAGTTGTATTCCCATAATGTTTAAACTCTTTTTTACACACCTGGCAAATAACAATTTTTCCGTCGGAATTTTTTTTAAAATGTTCCCATACTATTGAACGTTGTTTACTACCCGGTCTCATTTTTAAATTTTAAAAATAAATAATTTTTAATAAATAGGTAAAGAACTAAAGACTGATGAACAGTTAGTGAACAGTGTCGACTGTTAACGCGTGCTAGCGAGTACAAAATGAAAGAATATTTATTTAAACGGATATTAACCCTCGGGCACCCGCACGACGGCACTCTATGCCGCATATTCAGTAAAATGTATACGGATTCAAAGTTTATTGTTATACCGCTAGATAACAAACAGGTATCATATCTAAAGATATCAGGCTACTTTATCGCCAATACGCGGAATTTATTGCAGTTTAAGTCATTTTTACTTGATATGAGACGCTGAAAGCAGGTATTCCTATGCAATAACGTACACCGTACACAACAATAATAATAACATAGTGCACCATGATTAAAATATAAATATTAAGTAATGACTAATATAAAATATTATTCATTCAATTCTTTAGTTTTTACCGTTTACCCTGTTCGGAGTTTTGAACTTAGGATTCTAAAAATAAAGTTTCGAATAAGGTACCTCAGTAGTCGAGTAACGAGTACTCGAGTTACTATAGTTCGAGTGAAAAATCACTCGGTTACATAATCGATTATTATTTTAATAATCGAGATATCTCGATTATTATCAACAATCGAGTAACTCGATTATGTTCACTCGATTATGCCCATCACTAA